>NC_056726.1:1233666705-1233719136 GCF_019279795.1 Protopterus annectens | reverse complement strand
CCTTAATACCCAGTAAAACTTAGTCGTCAATAAATAGCAAAGTCTGTTTCCCGATCCAACTATGACAGACTGCATTATGCCATAAACGTTTAAGTTACTGCTTACAGTTTAATGTGAAATGCTTGGTAAAACTCTGAACTGATTATGTGATTGCTGTATAGTAAAGGAGCCATTTCACATCTAATAGGAAGCTTTTGTGCATTATAAAATATATCAAAAAAGGGCGACACTTGCTAATAAATAGCAAAGTCTCCGATTATATTAGTGATTTGTTTTATATTACTAGAGGAGAGGGAGTTAGAAAAGGAATCCATATGCAGTTTATAGTCCAAATCAATGTAAATCTCTTAAATCTCTTGAGCTGCCATTAACATAACTGTTTTTTCCCACACTGTTTGAGTGCTTCTTGACATTTTTTAAACATAAACAGTCTTAAACACATTACTCTCGAGATGCATATTGCCGCCAGAACCCTCAAGAGCTTCACTAGGATAAGGTCTCGAGAGTAGAACAGCTTTCCTGGGCATAATAGATAATCCATAAGTGTAACAGTGCGAATGAACAAACTAGATGACTTCTGAACCCTTGTCTCTTCCTTATGAGCTTCTGCAATGAAAATGAATGAGGAGCACAGCTACAATGTTACGCTACGAGGATTCCTGGACTTTTTATAACAGTTATAGTGTGATTTTTTTATAAAATGAATATAACGAAGATGTAAGTGCAAATTTTATTGTTATCCTTGCTGCTAATGCCATATATGTAGAACATAATGAAGTTGCAGTTAGTCAATTGGGCAGCTGCTTTATTTAGTTATAGCTTTTGTACCTTACAGGCAATTTCTGAAAAGCTTACTTAGCACACTAGTCAATGGAAAAAGGCATAATAACCATAAACGAATGGTTGCAATGTGTTGAATGTTGTTGGTTACTTGTATTTGTATATTTCAACTTATAATGTAATGCTGTAAATGCTGTGATAACAAAATCACACAGATAATAATATTGTCAGTAAATAACATAAATTACAGACACACAGAGACATGAAACCCGTAATTTTAATTGAGAAATATATACATGTCTCTTTGACATATTAATCCATGGACTAATATGTATATATACGGGTCTACTTTACATGCCCGAAAATGCAATTTACCGACACTATATTTACCGACACCTAACGTCCAAAACTGCTAGTTACCGAAATTCTAAAATCCCGACTATCGTAATCCCGACATGTGTACTTAATAGCAAACTACGTAATATTAAGCAGTGCTGTATAAATATAGCATACTTGTACAGGAAAATAGCCTACAAAGTAGTAATGATGGCGGATACATCGGATGTTTGGCCTGGAATTCTGGGAAATGTATACAAACCGGTTATGTCACAAAGAAGTAAACCCATGTTGGAACTGGATGGTTATCTATATCACCTAGAAGGAAGTAGAGGAAACCGGCAATACTGGGGATGTAAAGAAAAGAAGATTTACAAATGCAAAGGAAGAGCAATAACTGTGTCAGTAGCGGAAGGTGAGCAACTTGTAAAGTCTGTGCCTCATGAACATTCCGCTGATCCTACGGAGTTACAACAATACAAATTAAATAGTGAAGTGAAAGTAATAGCTAAGTATAGCAGAGATAGCCCTTGTGCTATAGTTGATGTTGCTATGACCTCTACTTCACTAGAAGCAGTGCAAGGTTTACCAAGTAGACGGTCACTTCTGCAAAGCATTGGCAGGGTACGTAGAAAAGAGAATGTTGTAGAGAGGAATGGAAGCGTGAATCTAAGGAATGTAAATAGTGTAAATTATCCGTTAAAGTCTGGCACCTTTATCTCAAAGTGTTTAGTGGATAAAAGTAGCGATACTGTAGTGTATGTTTTCACCACTGTTTTTAATTTATCTGATATTAGTAACGCTACCATATGGTTAATGGATGGTACCTTTTTTACTAAAGAAGTAACTTGTCGACAACTTTATAGTATACATGGATTCGTTAAGTGCGGGATTACAGCAAAGTTGTACCATTAGTGTACGCGCTTATGAGTAGAAAGTCTTTGAAATGCTACAACTTGTTATGGCACTGTGTTTTTCATTTACTAACTACTAATGCTTTGCAATGTCATGTCCAGTTTGTATTATGTGACTTTGAAGTGGCTGCAATCAAAAGTATTAGACTTAACATTGAAGGAGCTAAGTGTAAAGGTTGTTTGTTTCATTTTGGCCAAAATGTGTGGTGAAAGGTGCAGTCTTTAGGACTCAGTACATTATATAATACAAATGCTGCATTTCAGCTACAAGTAAAGTCGCTAGTGTCATTAGCATTTCTACCAGAATGTGACGTGAAACCTGCATTTGAAGAGTTACAAGCATGTTTTCCTTCTGAAGGATGTGAATTAATAAAGTATTTTAGTGATTGGTACATTCACGGTAAATTGCCGAAGTTCGCAACTAGGATGACAAGCTCAATAAGGTTTCCTCCTCTATTTCCTATTTCCTTTTGGAATGTTTCGGATTTGAATGACTTAAATTTACCACGGACCCAAAACTCTGTAGAAGCCTGGCATAGGCATTTAAAATGTTTGCTAGGAAGTAGAAATGTTGATTTACATATGCTTATGCAAGCGTTAGCACAAGAACAGAACAGAGTTGACGAACTACGTGTGAGGATGTCATCTGGGTTTCCACCATCCCCTAAAAAACGTAAATTAATAAAGCGACATGAACAGTTTGCTACTGTTATTAACAATAGACAAGACTACAGTGCTACGGACTATGTCAAAAGTATTGCCAGACTATTAAAATTGTGATAACTGTATGTTACTTTCACTATGTGTAGTGCACTTTATTTCACAGCACTACGGAAATTTTGTTACAATAACCGACAAGTTACTCTCAGCAGTTGGAATTTGAGATTTACAGATTCATCATTACCTATAGCTGGGAAATTGGAATACTTCATTTTGTTGAGTTGCTGTAGGAATTAATTCTATTATTTGCGAGCGGTATCACACCATTGAAGCTTTACTTAAGGAGATTTTGTTTCACATGTGCACTACTCATTCTGACTACAGCAGTTATTTTGCTTTGTTATTTCTTTTTACACGGAATTAATATTCGTGCTGTACTGATTTAAGTTGCTACCGGTGTATATGGTGCGTGACTGTCGGTGGATTAAATGTCTGGAAAATTGTTTGTTGGACAATAAAGCTGTCGGTGATTCTGGGTCGATTAAGTTGTTGTCGGTGAACTGAGCATTCGGGCATCTAACGTAGACCCATATATATATATATATATATATATATATATATATATATATATATATATATATATATATATATGGTTTGCACTTAGCAGGTCGAGGTGGATTTGGTTGAACCCACTGTAGTCGATCTCAGGAGGTCGAGTGGTGACAATGTCGAATCCAACATTGTTGAAATACAAATATCGCCCCCATCTTGAACCATGTTAAAGCCCATTCTGAGGTTTACGCCGATTTGTATTTTGACAATGTCGAAATCAGACATTGTCAGTTTTGCTGAACGGGGTTGACTATACCATCATTCGATGGTATCAGGTTCGACCTCCTGTAGGTAAACCTATAGATACATATATATATATATATATATATATATATATATATATATATATATATATATATTTATATATATGACCATTAGAGACATAGGTGCTAAACCAGGGATGAATGCCCTGTTCCCCATTCAATTATCCAAGTTACACTTGAATTGGGTTAAGGAAGAACTCTGCTTCACTAGGGAAGAACTCTGCTTCACACTTCACACAGAAGGGGAGCATGTTCCAGAAAAGAAGTAGTCTCAGAGATACATACCTGTCTCTCCAGCAGGTCTTATTTATATCACAGGCAAGGTTTAAGTCTTTAGAATGAATAATTCTGGTGCTGTTTGTTTTGTGGATATGCAGAAGGTCAATCAGGGTGGGGTTAACAATGTCTTGTATGCCAGGCATAGATCTCCCCCAACAGCCTGGAGGAGACAGAATACAAGTATATGGCATTGAAGCAGTCTGCATAGGACATATTACTTATGATCTATATTCCTTTACTGAGGAACCTATGTGGACATTCTAATTGCTGGATGTGCCTGGTTAGGTAAATACCAAAGGGGGCATTGTACTCAAATGATAGATCTGATAAATGCCAAATACAGTAAAACTATGACCTCCCTTGAACCTAGATGCCATACCTTTGTTTATAAGTTGCACAGCATAGAATGATTTCCTCACTACTGTAGACATGTGATGGTGAAATGCTAGATTACTGTCTATATGTATCCCCAAGAACCTGACTACTGGATGAACTCTTAGAGGTGCATTGTCAATATGATAGATACTAGGGGTGGATGACTTCCCAAATTACACTACTATGCATTTCTTGGCATTCAGTTTTACTCCACAGCTCTGACACCAATTATTTGTCTGTGCAGCCTTCCTGGAGAATATTTGTTTCAGTGAGGGCTTCTATAACTGCTCCTAATTTGCAGTCATCTGCAAACTTAGTTTGCCAGAGGCCATTGACATTGGTCTAGAGTTCAGAGTAGTAAATGTCAGAGAGGAGCAGTCTCCCCAAATCTAACTTCCTGGGTCCTGCCTGTGAGCCACCTGGCTATCCACCAGGTGACATAAGGTTTTATACCTAACCTCATCAGCTTGTCAACAATGCCCGAATAGGGTATTGTGTCAAATGCCTTGCCCAGGTCAACATTAGCAGTGTGAACCATACCTCTCAACCTCTTAGAATAACAAATATGGACAAAGCCATAAATAAAAGTGGGACAAAGGCCCAAAAATAGGGACAATTTTTAAATATTGCTCTTACAATCTTAAAAAGTTGCTAGAATAACATGTTTGCATATGCATGGATTTTCTGAAGATTATGAAGTCTGAAACTCAAATGTCTGTTATTATTTTCTAACTTCAATCTTTAATGATTTACCACTAATTTGCCAGAAAACCACAATTTTATGAAAAATGGACCAAAAATATGAAGCCAAATTCTGGACATTCTGTGAAAATCTGTACAGTTGAGAGGTATGGACTATGAACCATTTTGCCATCATCCATTGTTTTGGTGACCTTCTCAAAGAAGTCCACCAGGTTGAGTAGGCATGCCCTGCCCTTGACAAAACCAAACTGGTTTGGTTCAGTGTCTGGATGTTTCCTATGTCATTACTGATCATTTCCATGATAATTCTTAGCATGGCTTTACACGTGAGACTAATGAGATTTATGAGTCTGTAGTTTGGAAGGTATGTAGGTGGCCCATCTTTGTGCAGAGGAATGACTGCTGCTGCTGTCCATTCATGAGACATGAAGCCTGTTTACAGTCTTTAGTTAAATAGCAATTTCAGCTGCTCTGGTATGTCATGTTTTAGGCTGTTTAGAAGGCATTCTGGAATATTGTGTGGCCCTGTTGATGCAGTGTTCTTGGCCTTTGTGAGAGCATTGAGGACCTGTTCCCTAGTGGTAGTAGGGAGGAGGTATATTTGATTATATTTCCTGAGGGAAGATTCAGGGGGAGAAATGTGAGAAATTAGAGATGAATTTCTCAGGTTTCGTAGGTTTGCTCTATTTTCTGGCTCAGTTTAGGTGGCTCCATTAACAGTGAGCTCAGCACACAATTATGAAGTGCCTTTGATGTTGCGGACATAGCTAAAGAATGCTTTGTGGTTGTCCTTAGCTGCAAAGGTCTAATTTACCTCATATTTCACTTTGGTGACTGTATTTCTTCTGTGAGTTGTTTTTTTTAGTTTGATGAGAGTGCTTTTATCCTATTGGGTGCTACACCTCCAAATTTTTGTCATGATTTTCTTCCTTCTGCTATAGGTTCATAAGTGTTTACTAGGCTAACAACCATAAAGGTCTTTTTAAGTCTAACCATGTATCTGAAATCTCTGATAAGTTCTGGTACCCTTGATAAGTGTAATCAGGGGGTTAGAAGATGAAACATTTACAAGCAGGGACCTAGAAGATGAACCATTTACAGAATGTGTGTGTCCATTAGAGACATAGATGCCAAACCAGGGATGAATTTCCTGTTCCCCATCCAATTGCTGAAGTTACACTTGAATTGAGTTAAGGAGGAACTCTGCTTCGCATGGATGGGAAGCCTGTTCCAAAGACAAGGTGGTCTCTAGGATACATACCGGCAGGTCTATGTATATCACAGGCAAGGTCAAAATCTTTAGAATGTCTAATTCTGCTGCTGCTTGTTTTGTGGATATGCAGAAAGTCCATCAGAGTGGGATATGACAATGCCCTATATGCCAAGCATAGATCTCCCCTCAAAAGCCTGTAGGAGACAGAATAAAGGGATAGGGCCTTAAGGCAGTCTACACGGACATGTTACTTACACCCTGTATTCTTTTAGTGAGGAACCTCTATGGACATTCCAGTTGTTGGATATGCCTGATTAGGGGGCATTGCACTCAATGATAGGTTTGATGAATGCCAGATACAGTGGAACAAGGACTTCCTTGGACATAGATGCCATACTTTTGTTTATAATTTATGCAACACAGAATGATTTCCGCACTACTGTAGACATGCGATGGTCCAAGGCTAGATTACTGTCTGTGCATGTCCCTACGTCCCTGACTACTGGGTCAGCTCTAAGGGTTGTGTTGTCAATATGATAGTTACAAGGGGTGGATGACTTCCTGAAGGATACTATTATGCATTTCTTGTGATTTAGTTTTAGTTTATGGCTCTGACACCAGTTATTTTTCTGTGTCAGGCCTTCATGAAGAACATGTTTGTCAGTAGGGGACTCTGTGACTGCTCCTAATTTGCAGTCATCTTCAAATTTAGTCAGCCAGAGGCCATTGACATTGGCGTTGACTTTAGAGAAGTAAATGCCAAAAAGGAGTAGTCCTGGGACCCATCCCTGAGGGACTCCATTTGAGAATTCCTCTTTGTAGAGGTGTACTCTGCAATTCTAACTTCCTGAGTCCTGGCTGTGAGCCAGTTGGCTATCCATGGGGTGACATAAGGGTTTGTACCTAACTTACTGAGTTTTTCAACAATGCCTGAGTGAGGTATTGTGTCAAATGCCTTTACCGGGTCAAGTTAGGCAGTGTGAACCATTTTGTTTTCATCCATTGCTTTGGTGATGTTCTCAAACCCCCAGGTTGCTACAGATCCCCTACCATGCCCCAAGATTCTCACTACACCTTTCTAAACATACTGGAAAATATTAGGATACAACCAAACACCCTAATACTGGGTGATTTCAACTACCCTGTCATTAACTAGGAAAACTACTTGTGTACCAATACCTTTGCCCAACGGTTCTTGGAATTCATAAATTCCAGTGACCTGGATCAACTAATCCATAGTCCCACCAGGGGCTCCAGTATCCTAGACCTGGTCATTACCAACATGGAAAATCAATGCTCCACACCTATGGTCAGACCTCCTTGGTCAGGTCTGACCATAAGTTAATCACCATTGACATCCACATTCTTCCCCCACCCCCCAGTAAGGAAACCTCTGCAAAAAAACTTCTCCAAAGCCAACTTCATGCTACTCAAGTCAGAAGTGACAAACTTCATTACACCCATGCAGACGGGAACTGAAAGTTCGGCTGCTGAATCCTACACTAAGGCACCGTACGAGCACATCCACTCGTGCATGAATCGTGCCATCCCAAATAGAACCAAGATGCTCTCCTCCAAAAAATGAAAGCCAATCCGGTGGTCCCCTGCCATAAACAAACTTTACAACAAAAGGAAGAAACTGTTGCAGAAAAGAGGAAAATCCCAGGATGCAAAAAACTCTCTTACCAGCCTCAGTAAGAAGCTGAAATCCCTCATAAAATCATCCAAAGCTAGTTATGAAAATAAAATTGCCAAAGATTCCAAAGATAACCACAAGGCATTCTATAGCTATATCAAGAATCTAAATTGCAATGCTCAGATCTGCTCTGAGCTACAACAGAATGGCATTAAATATACTGATCACAAAGATATTGTCAATATCCTGGCAGACTGATTCAATGCCAACTTCACCTCCCTCTCACCCCCTAAAAAGCCCATCTCAATACCGAAAGATTTCCAAATTCCAGTAATAACGGCCACACAGGTAAAAAATGCACTCTCCAAAACTAAGAATACAGAATCCATGGGGCCAGATGACATCCTGGGCTGTGTACTACATGAACTACAAAATGAACTGGCACCTCACCTAAGTGTCATGCTTAATCATAGCCTCACCTCAGGTTTCGTGCCCAATGAGTGGCGCACAGCTATAGTTATCCCACTCCACAAGGGGGGATCCACCTTGAATCCTGGGAACTACTGCCCCATCAGTCTGACGAGCCTGATCTGCAAGGCCATGGAACATATTATCATGGAACAAAGACAATGGCAACCTTCAAACACTGGATCCCACCCAGTTTGGGTTCATGAAGGGCTGATCATGTCTCCTGAACCTGATTGACTTCTTAAAATCAGTCTCCAGAGCTGTGGACGAGGGTAAGGCAATGCACACAGCCTATCTGGACCTCGCCAAGGCCTTTGACACCATCCCCCACTCTGGAATCTTAGATAAACTTACTAAGCTGGGCATTAATCCCTACATCACTCGATGGGTTGCCAACTGGCTTACTGACAGAACCCACACTGTAAAAGTAGCCGACACCAAATCCAGCTCCAGACAAGTGACAAGTGGAGTACCTCAGGGTTCAGTCCTGGGACTGCTCTTGTTTGGCATCTACAGACCAATACTAAGGGACTATGGTTAACAAAGTTGGCAGATGATTGCAAACTGGGAGCCATTATTGAATCCCCAAATGATGTGGTTATTCTACAAAAGGGCCTTACAGAAACAGATGCTTGGTGCCAGAGCCATGAGCTCAAGCTCAATGCCAAGAAATGTACAGTTATCCCCTTTGGGAAAAAACATGTACCTGTGAATTACCGCATAGGTGGCAGTACACTAAACACCGCAAGTGTGATAAGAGACTTAGGGACACAGGTGGGCAGTGGTCTCACCTTCAATAACCACATTGCCACAACAGTCAGGAAATCCTTCTATGTGGCACACCTCATCACTAAGGGCTTTTCATCCAGAAAAAAGAAGGTCATTGTCCCACATTACTCATCCCTCATGAGACCCATTATAGAATACAACACCCCATTTGGTATGTACCTCTCAAGACATCTGTAACAACTGGACAGGCCACATAAATACCTCATTAAAAGAATCACAGGGCTAAAGCAGATGCCATATGCGGACCATCTAAAAAAACTCCAGCTATACTCTGTCACATATCATCTACTCAGAGGTGATCTCTGCTTAACATACAAGGCCATGTCAAACTCAGAGCTGTTGAACATGCTACACTTAAAGAAATCCCAATCCCTCAGTGCCACATGCTCCAGGGATCTAAACCTTGCCATTACAATGAACAAAACATGCTGGAGGGATAGGTTCCTGACTCAGAGATTCCCCAGACTGGGGAATAGACTGCCCATACATGTCAAGCAGAGCACCTCTTTGACCCTCTTCAAAAGGAACCTTGATGATTGGATAGGAGATAGGAAACTCACCCTGGGGATCACATCAGTCACCCTGCTGGACAGGGGTCAAGGGAAGTAAATATTGTGGGAAGAAATAGCCAGGGAATTATTATGGCTAGGGTTGTATAGGCCCTAGGGCTGATAGCCTAGTACCAACCTATGAACCTATGAATAGGCATGACTTGCCCTTGATGAAACCTAATTGGGTTGGGTCCAGTGTCTGGATGTTTACTATGTCATTATTGATCATTTCCATGATAATTCTTTCCATGGCTTTGCATATAAGACTAGTGAGAATTATGAGTCTGTAGTTTCCAGGGTCTGTAGATGGCCCATCTTTCTGTAGATGAATGACTGTTGTTGTTCCCCATTCATGAAGCACAAAGCCAGTTTGGATGCTGCAGTTAAATAGCAGTTTCAAAGGGTCTGATAGGTCATTCTTATGCTATTTAGAAGGCATCTTGGGATGTTGTCTGGGCCCATTGATGCAGTGTTCTCGGCCTTAGAGACAGCATTTAGGACCTGTTCCCTGGTGATAGCAAGGGGAATTATATTTGATGGTATTTCCTGAGGGAAGGTTGAAGGGGGAAGAGAGGAGTAAAGTTGGAGCTGAATGTATCGGCCAGTAGGTTTGCTATATCTTTTGGATCAGTATATGTGGATCCATTTACAATTACCTCTGCACAGAATTGTGTACTGACTTTGAGGTTTAGGACATAGCTAAAGAATGGCTTGTGGTTGTCTTTGGCCTGGGAGGCCAAATGTACTTCAAATTCGGCTTTGGTAGACTTTATTTGTCCTCTGAGTTGTTTAGTTTGATGGGAGTTCTTTTATCCTGCTGGGTGCTGCACCTCCTAGTTTTTGCCATGATTTTCTTCCTTCTGTTATAAAGCCTATTGATTTTGTGATTCCACCAGGGTGGCTTGTTTTTTGAAGTAGTTCAGTACTTCTTCCTGGTGGGTACAGCTGCCTTTATGCAGCTATTAATATGCTTGTATAGGGTTTCTGTGAAAATTTTTGCATAGTCAGTAGTGTTCTCAGGGCTTATGTGGGCTTGAAATTTTGCCAGGTTATCACTTAATACCAGGAAGTTAGCCTTAAAGTAGTTCCTGAATATTCCAGGGTAAGTTGGGGGCCCAAGTTTTATTTTTACTTCAAAGGAGACCATTTTGTGATCTAACTTTACCAGGGCATACATTACACCGGGGGGGTGTGCAGCACTATCCCGTATTACTGAGGACCCAATCTAGTATGGTTGATCCCCTGGTTGGTGCATTAACAATCTGGTCGAGGGAGTTTGTGTTTACAAATCCAGTAATCTCTGTGCCTGTATGTTTGGTGTTATATAGGGTTCCCAGTTAATAGTGCAGTAATTAAAGTCGTCCATAAATATGGTATTGGGTTGGATGCTGAGTGTTTTCAGTAAGTTTAAATACATAGTATGGGTTTCTTGGGTCATAAAGGGGGACCTATAGCTTGCAAGGAAATGGTAAGGGATTTTGACTATGGTGATTTGAACATAAAGAGGCTCAATACATTGTCCTGTTTGACCGACCTTGAGATATATTTATTTTTGAAGTAAATTGAGACACCTCCACTGTTAGCCCCTGTCTATGTATTAACTGGTCTAAATGTGTGGTAGGCATTATAACCTTGCACTGTCAGTGTAGCAACATTAAACCATGTCTCAGTGACCGTACAGATGTCAGCATACTCTAGGGTGACGAGAACTTCTATGGAGTGGAGTATTTTGTTTAGACTCCTAGCCTTGAGCAGTAATACCTTTAGATTTTCTTGGTTTGGAATTGCTATGTTGGAAGTACTTTCAGTTTGGCATTGCTTAAAAAAGGCATTATGGGGAAGATAATGTTCTAGCTAATAATCAAAAGCCTAGGGAGGAGACGTGCATACCATCCCTGGCAAAGCAGTGTTGTCTGTTGACCATTTCCTTCCATGCTGACAAACATTGCTTCCCCTTAGAATGACACGAGAAACTAAGCCAATTATTAAAGTCAGTCATCTTTTGTTCGTATTGTGGCATCACCTTTGGAGTAGGTAAAATGCTGGTAATGGTATGCCCATACCAACCTGGGACACATATTCCAAGAGCACCAGGATGTTTTTCTTCATATAGTCTACATTTCAGGTCATTTACACCCACATGGACTATGACTGAGTTATACTGGTATTTGTGATTGAATGACCCAACTGAATGTAAAATGTGGTGGATCCTAGCCCCTGATAAGCAACTGACCGCGATTATCTCCTTAATCAGCCTAGTGAGAGGGACATCAGTGTGTCTCACAATGGAGTCTCCAATGACCAGAATGTTGAATTGTGTGGTAGTTTGCCTTATGGACTTAGAGATGTGGCCATATGTGTTAATGCGGATGTTGTTTGGAAAGAGTGCATTTGGGGCTGCTGAGGGTATTTGTTATGTGCACTTCATCTGGGAGGTCTTTGGGGTGTAAGAAGGTTACATCTAAGTGCCTCAGCATATATGGGTCTATATGTCTGCTTTGTATTGTGTGTGATGGGTGTACTACTGACAACCTTATTGACATTAGGAGTACTTTTATGGGAGAGCTTTCCCTCCAGGGACATTGTGTAAATACATCTCTCACATACCATATCAGTTGGTTTGAGAGTTAACTGGTTGTCAGTAAACATGAGGTAATTTCTACATTGCCTCAGGATGCCCATATCCACCAAGCTGGTAATGGAGATAGCAGAAAAGTTCATATCCATGACACCAGTCCCTTTTTTTATTGAGTAGACAGTTGGGTGAGATTTTAAAGCAATGTCAAGAGTATCCAGTTTGCAACTCTGAGAAGTGCTTGTCACTGCAAACTAGTCGTCCTGTGTGCAACTAGGTATTGGTGAAATTCCAATTGTATTTTTACAGGAAAAATGTCTTGGAAGATGTCTGTGTCTATACAGGACACTGCCAGACACTTGAGAGGGAAAACTAATAAGTAGATCCTGATGATTTATGGATGATGCATTTAGGCAAATATTCTAAAGTTAAAAACAAATAAAACAGTACTTACAGGGAACAAAGAATTAGCTTGTCAAGAATGAGGAAAAGAGGGGAGTCGCTTGAATGGCTATTTCTAGCTACTACTACTGCTGGTCTCATCACAGCTTCACTCTACGGGGATAAAATGCTGCTTTGCATCTTATCTCGCCAGAGGCAAAATATTAGCACCAGTCCCAACATGAGAAGCAGGCCAAAGCATGTTTGGTGATCCACAGTCTTGTCCCGGATGATGCAAGGGTCTGTAGGCTTGCTGTAGCCTTATCCTGGTAGATGCCTTGAATAGCAACTAGACCAATCAGGAACATCAAAGACAGACACTCACTGCCCTACCAGAAACAGTCAGGAATCTATACACTCTACTCTTTCTCTCACCAGGAGCCAAAATATAAGCACAAATCCCAAGATGTTACCTGTGAAGCAATTATTAATCTTTCTGGTGATCATCAGTCTCCAGAAAATAATGTCCCTGTGCTCCTTCTCTCACCAGGAGCAAAACATAAGCACTAATCCCAAGATGACTACTGAGAGGCAGAATGTGTGCTCACCAATAATTGGTGGTCTTGGAGTAGATGTTGCAGATTTTAAATATAAGATGGAAAATGGGTTAATATCCTAAGAACTGCAGTGTGCACTAAGCAGTTAGATAGGAAAGAGGGGGTAACTAAGATTTAGCTATCTTAGTGGGGAGCCACTAATTTGAAAATATAGATTAGAAGGGGTTGAGTAGTTTGTATTCTGCTTCTATGGAATACAGTTGGATGGCCAGTATTTTTAAATATTTGAAACAGAGTGATTTCACAAAATGATAATTTTGTGCTTACTCACAACAGCCAATGAATGGGGAGACGGAAGGAGATATCTGATCAAATTAACATAAGGGGCTGGCAACTAGAAAGACAGTTGAGTTTAAAAGCATGCGAGTGTCAGAGATGGTGGAAGGGAAAAAATTTCTGTGTGATGCACAAGAGATACAATTGTGGACTCTTTCCTAGTTTAAATATGTTTTAAATGAAATCCAAATATCTGTAATCATCACAGAAGTAAAGAAGAAAGTAGAATGCACTCTGAAAGGTTTGAACAGTGTTTATAGTTACTGGAGAATACTAGCCATATGGTAACTTGAGACTACTAGCCACATGTTATCAATAAAATCTACAACAGAAGGAAGAAACTGTTGCAGAAAAAAATGAAGTCACAAGACCGGAAAACCTCCCTTATCAGTCTCAACAAAAAGCTGAGATCCCTTATCAAATCCTCTAAAGCCAGCTATGAAGGCAGAATTGTGGCTGACACTAAAAACAACCGCAAAGCCTTCTATAGCTATATCAAAAACCTCTAAGGCAATATCTAGATTTGCTCCAAGTTATTGCACAATGGCACTCTCCCCCTCCAAGGGCCCTATCACAATACCTGAAGAAAGCCTTCTACCCACCATTTCTTCAGCCCAGGTAAAAGCTGCATTGTCCAAAGCCAAGAATACAGTGTCCATGAGACTTGATAATATCCCTGGCTGTGTCCTACATGAGCTACAAAATGAACTGGTACCATATCTGTGTACCCTGTTCATCACAGCCTTACCTCAGGTTATGTCCCTAATGAATGGCGCACTGCTACAGTCATCCCACTCCTACATACCCTAGGAATTATCGCTCCATTAGCCTGATGAGTTTGGTATGCAAAGCTATGGAGCACATCATCATGGACCTGCTTAACAAAGATATAGGCAATCTCCAAACACTTGACCCCACACAGTTTGGCTTTGTCAAGGGAAGACCCCCATTTGCGCATAATCTAGCTCCTGGTACACAGAGAATGTGTTCAAGTTGCATCCATTTAGGAAACAGTGGGGTAGATTTAAAGTTGCTCTTCCCACAACAATGTCAAGAATGAGAATTGGACTGGTAGTATTTGAAACTTGGACTGCAATTGCTGAAAGCAGCTGAAATCCAGAGATTTCTTTACTGAAAGGTATGCTTCTAGTTTGTTCAAGTGTTATATTGGGATGACAGGGATGAAATTATTTGGCATTAAGCAGACTTTACAACATGGCATTTCAAAAGTACCCTTAACAACTGAAGGTTTAAGAATGGAATGTAGAGTCTTCTTTTGTCAGTGGTTCCTATATTTTAGCCTTTATCTGGCACTTATTGCAGATGATTAACCATGGCTATGAGCTATTAACGAGCTTCATCCTATAGTTCAAGATTTGATTTCTTCACTATACTTGTACCAGTGTGACTGCTTAATTTGTGCTCACAGGATGAGTCTGAAAAAGATTCATGAGGATAAGCCTATACCGGGTAACAAATAGAAATAAATAAATAAATCTGGATGTTTCCTCCCATTGAGTTCGTAGACTCGTAATAGCAGTGAGTTCATCTCACTGAACACCTGCATGTGTTTTGAGATGGCTTAATTTCTGTTTATATAAGATTAGCAATATGTAGCCTTTTAAATTTAATTCATAACTGTAGCTGCATTTAATTTAGTATTAGGTGTGAGTATGTGTTTTCCTTTGCTTTACATTTGTTTTTGTCAAATAATATATTAAGCCGCTGTTATCCTACGAATACTGTTGTTATTCAACTGCTAAGTACTAAAATCTAGTAAAAGTATTGAAGAAAAGTCTTTATTTTATAATGTTTCAATTTGTTTGGAATATATCTAACTAATACATTTCCCACACCCTTATTGTTGGCCACCCCAGAGGTGTAAACATTGGCTCTAGATGATTGTCACCATTGAAGTGACACCCCAATCCTATGTGTAAAAATGGGAATATGGGTTGTGGATGGATAGATACAGATATTCTCATTATTACAGGTCATAATATGAAATTTTATTTATTTATTTGTTTCTCCTTTTGATTGTTTGTTTGTGCCCAGTTTCAAAATTAAGTTACTTTACACAATATTATGTGTAAATGATCCTTTTGTATGTGTAAAACATGTAAAACAATAAGTGGAAACTGAAGAAATATGCGCAGACTGGAATAAATATGCCGCTGGAAAAGCAAAATCCAAATGTAAAACAAAACGAACCAATGGCATAACACACTAGCTGAAGATAAAAACTTGTTTTATTACCAAACAAATTAAACAGGTAAGCGCTTTCACTTTTGCTTCATCAGACCATATGGCTTACCTATTTTATTTGTTTGGTAATAAGACAAGTTTTTATCTTCAGCTAGTGTGTTATTCCATTGGTCGTTTTGTTTTACATGTAAAACAATAAGTTTAAATATGAGTATAAAGAAATATGAATAACCATAAACAGTTTATGCAACAAACATTTAGTCTTAACAAGAGAGAAAAAATGAATAGATTATTTTGAGAATGTTGCCATTCTGTTTACATTGTTTTAATCATCTTACATGTCTTTATTTTTCACCATCTTCATTGGCAGTATATCTAAGCAAAAAGCACCACAGTGTAGCAGCAGACCATTTCAGAGGGTAAAATGGATGTCTCTTTTAAATACATACATGCATACAACAATTTCAAGCACAGGCATTAATGCCCTTCTAGCTTGCCAATAAATAAGTGTCCAGACTGTTTTAAAAATATCTAAACTAGTACTTGCTTTAATATAATTTGGTAGTCTGTTCCATGCATCAGCTACTCTGTCAGAGAACCAATTGGTACACTTCTTATTCCTATAGAATCTTCTACATAGGTTTTTGATTTCCTAGACTTTATATATCTTTTTATACAACCTATAATTTTATAACTATCATTAACCAATTGCTTGATATGAGCTGGATCTACCCATATACCCAGCTCCTTAAATGAGTCTACAGTTTCATTCACTGTGTGCTGTATTAAATATCCACCTTTCAATTAATGCATACCAAATCTCATATGCTTAGTTTTTGATGTATTTATAACCATATTATTCTCCTGTGCCCAAATGATCAATTTAGTCAAGTTATTTTGCAGACATGTCTTATCTGTAACATGTAATCAGTTTACCCAATTTCAGGTCATCTGTGTATAGACTGTAGAACACCACAGATGAAAAAGTTAAGTCTGAAAGATATAATCTAAACAAGTAATTACACAAGACAGACCCCTGTGGGACACCTTGACTGTTAACAAAGATTTCACCTGTCCAGTTGTTTTATGATACTTGCCATGTCCTATTTGTAAGCCATGCAGCTATCCATCTTATCAACAGTATATCAATACCTAGTTGAACTAATTTATTGATCAGTGTTTTGTGTATAACCCTGTTAAATTCTAAAATTATATCTATATAAATTACATCACAGCAAAATTTTTCATTCATAGCTGTTATATTGTTATAGAACATCATGTTACAGAGGGTAATAGATCTGTTTTCAACAAATACATGCTGATATATGGTTTCAAGTCCCAACCTATCCAGTTCTGGCAGTAACTTATTGAATATTACCATCTCCATTATTTTTCCACAACATGAAAGTAGACTTAAGGGTCTATATGATTCTGGGTTTATCCTACTCCCCTTTCCCTTAAAGACAGGTTTAATAAGTGCATGTCTCCAATCTTGAGGAATTTCCCCATTTTTATATGACCTAGTGAATAATAGATATAATGGTACCATAAGTTCTTGCTGAAATGTTCTCAGGTCATCGTTACTAATTCTGTCTCCTTCCTGTGCTTTGTTTGGATCCAGTTTGTGCAGTTCTTTTTCAATATAATCTAATTTGATTCCAGTATCTGGGGTCACTAGGACAACATATCACCCCTTTTGTGCAGCCAAACTGTTTTGTATAAGATTTTGTAAATATATATTAATCTGTTGTATCTGAGAATAGATTTTAGAATCTGCACACAGTTTATCAATTTGTGTGTCTTTACTCCTTCCACATCTTATGCACCTATAAAAAGGTGTCCTATTATGCTTAATATCTTTATATAAATTTTCTTCAAAATGTTCATGATCTTGTCTCACACTATGTTTAATCTGTTTGTCCAGCTTGTTTATTTCAGTTTTCAAAGTTGTAGTTCAACTTCTCTTCCATTTCTTATATTTTTTGTCTCTCACCTTAATCAAATAGCTTGTTCTTATGGAAATATATCCCCCTGACGTTGTATGTCTAGATCCTGATGTTAAACATTCTTTTGATTTTTTTGCACAGAATTTCTCTTTCAAAACTTTTTATAGTCCATCTGCAGTTTTTCTATTGAACACCTCGGTTTTTACTCCCATAGTATAACAGCTGGACTTTGTAACCCTGAAGATCGTGTTAAAAGTATTTAGATGATTTCACAAATGAGGCATAGTACTATCTGCATTTGATTTTGACTACAATGTTTTTACAGTCTTGGACAACATAAACAAAAGATTAACAAATAATGATTCACTTATCAAATTATTTGTTGACATTCTTCTTATGCATTAAGTACTCTTTTGTATTCCAGTCAGGTCTTATTAAAATTATGTAACACTTTGGAGAAAATATGCAGGCAAGTAATACAAAACTAGAAGACAAAATTGCAAATATCTCTACAGCAACCATAAATTTGCCTCTTGTACTAAGGTATCCCGGGATGAATGAAAGCCAAACACTGACAAACACAATCATACTAAAAGTAATAAACTTTGCTTCATTAAAGCTATCTGGTAGATTCCTTGCTAGAAAGGCCACTATAAAGCTGAAAACTGCAAGAAGACCCATGTACCCCAACATGCACCAGAATGCAACTGCTGACCCCTCATTGCATTCAATTATTATTATGCCTGTCTTGGACAATATATTGTGTTGTGCATAAGGAGGTGCAAAAACCAACCAGGTAATACAAATAATGGCTTGCAGCAAACAGGAAGAACAAATGATGGCAACAGGAAGCTTGGAGTCCAACCACTTCTTCAGTTTACTTCCTGGTTTTGTGGCATTAAAAGCAATTACCACTATAATAGTTTTTGAAAGTACACAGGAAATACAAAGGACAAAAATTAGTCCAAATGTAACTTGACGAACCACACAACTCAGTCTCAGAGGGCGACCAATAAACATCAGGGATGACAGGAAACAAAGTATGAGGGCCACTAAGAGCAGAAAACTCAGTTCACAGTTATTGGCTTTGACTATGGGTGTGTCACGATTCAGGATGAATATAAAAAGGACTATGACTGTGACAAAAGTTAGGGTAATGGCAGTGACAGCCAGGACTGTACCAAGTGGCTCTTGAAAGGATAAGAACTCGACACTTTTTGGGATGCATCTATCTTGTCTCTCATTTGACCAGTGATCTTCTGTGCACTTGTGACAATCTACCGAGTCTGAAAAACAAATTACAAAAATTTAAATTCAGATGTGTAACTTGAAAGACCATGAACACTTTAATAAACTGGAAACAATGGAAATAAATAGTTTTATTAAATGGCATGCTGTTAGTTGTCTGCAGGAGAGGCAATGCCTATGCTGCTTGCTGTGTATCAAAACATGCAAATGACAGATTGGATGCACACTGTGCTATTTAATTGTCTGGGTAGACCAAAGCAAGTATAAATATTCTGCTTTATGGAGAAAAACAAGATTTGTATTATTCTGAAAGTGGAGAAACATCAAGGCCCTGTGTGAAGATGCATTTTGAAAGAGGCAAGTGTTTTACTCTAATTATCCGTTATGTGACAGAAGTAGAAATGTGTTAGCATTCATGGCACTGGCTCAGACACATTAACTGTGGGAGTAACACTCCTCCAAGGTTGCCTCATGGTTCTTCTCCTGACCATAGTTTTTATGAATGACTAATCAAAGTATAGCAGTGTCTGTCAAAAACCCAGTTTTGGGACATGCCCACTTTGTATTTACTATATATATATATATATATATATATATATATATATATATATATATATATATATATATATATATATATGTGTTTATATATATATATATATATATATATATATATATATATATATATATATATATATATATATATATATATATATATGTGTGTGTGTGTGTGTGTATATGTATATATATATATATATATATATATATATATATATATATATATATATATATGAAATTGTATCCTTTTACAGGATCATGTTGCTGTTGTCTCCAGGATACACTAGAGTGGTACATAGGTTCAGTTGTCCATCATCACATCCATTGGCCTTCAAACAGCTTGACTGCATAGCCTCATGTGTATATTTACTACATGTGATATATGTAGTAAGTCAATTATTGAAGGAGTTTAACTACTGAATTGTTATTTGTATGAGGGGAAGCTTATTCTATAATCATGGAGTGTACTTTTAGATGTAGCTATCACTTCTTTTATTGCTGAATTTTATTTTTCTTATTAGGTTCCTTGATGTGGTACTGGCTTCCTTAATACTGTGATGTAAGAGCACATTTAAAATAGAATCAGATAAGATACTGCCTTAGAGATCAGGCAAAGGTCACCAATCAACAGGGCTACTAGAATATTTTGGAAATGAAGTATGGAGATATTTTGCCAAACTTGTGATAAAATTGCAGGCTTCAGTACCCAACCTGCTACCTTTTAATTATTTTCTTATACGTAGTAGCTTGTATTATCCCATAGGTTACTAGACAGATGTACTGTCATGTGCAGATGCTTTCATTCTGAGTTTTACTTAAATGCAGAGAAGACCAAGATTTGTACAGTACCTCTCAAAAGGCCTCTAAACATTACAAGCAGTGCAACACGTACATGTTAGGCATTCATTTAAGTAAAATAAGGGGTGCGGATGTGTGTTTCTTTACATTCAATAATCATGCAATTATAGGTCACTTAAACTTGCAAGTAATCACTTAATCCAACTTTGTTGAACATATTAAACATTTTAGACAATTAAGACTTTTAAACTTCTTATATATTTGACTTACAATTGAGGATAAATTTAAAACAAAAGTGAAATTCAGCCACAGAGATCAATTTTTTTTAGTTACTGCCACATCCATGCAAATGGGGACACTTTCACCTCTTCTCAAATTTATTTATTTATTTAGTTATTTATTTTGTTACTCAAAGGTTCTTCGATTGTCTGTTGTAACTAGGGATGCATTGATTATGCTCAAATACCCAGCGTGCATTTTTTTAACCGGGCACAGAATAAAGCACTTAAAAATTATTTATCCAGGCTTTCCTTACCATACACTGCAAAGTGTTGTGAAATTGTTGCTATTCTTTGTTAGATTTACTTGAATAATATTTCAGAATTGTAGTCAATGTATAAAATCATAAATTATAAAGAAAAATATGGATTTGGTGTAGACAGCAAAATTAAAATTCTGGAAATTGTGGAAAAATTACAGGTGCAATTTTTCCACTGGTCCTGTCTATTAGTAACCTATAAGAAAAGAATATTATGACAATTCCTGAAGTCACCCTACATCTTCCATTTAATATGTAGATTATTAAGGACTTAACTATAATGAGTGATGTCACTGACACATGCCTGCCAGAATGAAAGTGTCTTGAATGAGTCTATTAACTTTTTTGATCCAAAACAACTTCTCTAACTCTAAAAAAGAACTGATATAGAAGTTGGTTTGGCATAATAGCTAAGGCCTTCACCTCATAGATGCAAGGTTTAATTCTGACCTCAAGATATTGGCTAGGCTAAAACTGGACCTTCAGGGCACTCAGACTAGTATTCACCTATGAACACTTACTGAATGCACAGATCTCATTTATGATTCTATTAGTGAACAAATCCTAACTTTGACAATCTGCAGTACCAAAGTTATTAAAAACAATGGAAGTGTCAGTTTATGTGTGTAAGTAGGTCATTCTCTTATTGTTGTTTTTCTTTTAGCTTTTCCTGGTTAGGAGTTGCCACAGCGGAACTCCAGTTCGCTAATGATTAGCAGTCGATTTTTTTATGGTGCCGAGGTGCCAGCCCGACACCCAACCTTCAACAAAGGCACGCCCATTCACGCATGTCTTTTGAACACCATTCGACCGTGGGGAGGGCATGTAGACTCCAGGCAGAAGGCGCTCAAGATGAGAATCGAACAAGAGAACCTCTTGCTGTGAAGCGACAATGCTACCACTGCACCACCTAAGTAGGTCATTCTCTAATCTGTTATATTCTTTCAGGTCTTTGCAAACAATGACTGATTACCCATCTGTTCTCTCTCTCTAATACAGATTACTTAATTTTGACTTCTTACCTCAGTTCCCTCAGCAAGCAAACCGAAGTGCACTCATACCCTTCTATGAATAATGTCAGAACTGCATGAATTGAAAGCAAACAGGCATAAACCCTAGAGGAACATATGACATTGTAAGATTTATTTTTCCTTAGACACAAACTGACTTCTGAGAATCTACTATAGGAAAAAGGGAAGTCAAAATGAGCTGCAACACCTCCAAGGAAGTTTCCCCTATCTGGTATCCACTGAAGTGTTAGTTATCTGTCAGTCAACTTCTTAATGCTCATTTATATCATTAATATGTGGCTGACAATCACAATGGGTCTATAAGTGAATTTAGAGAGCAGTTTTCCAGTATTGCTCCCAATTCCCTTTAGCAGATGTCACATCCTTAACTCATGCATTGTTTCACTATGCTCCAGTCAGCATGTTTGCCTTCAGCCATGCCTCTTCTTATCTAGTTCAGAATTTCTACTGGGATCATGACCTTTTTATTATACTGTGATTTACCTGCTCTTATGACATCTAGAAATATTTTGCCTAAAGATTTCTGCTCCTAGTAGGGTCATTCTTACCAAGTTAGTGAGAGATGACTGGCCAGACAAAGTGAGAGTGAAATGCTGAGTCCTACACTAGCTATTTTAAAGAATTAGAGATTGCTGCCCACAGCAATTTTACTGGACCTCACTGAGTATGGTGGTGCTATTTCTTGGTAAATATAGGTCAGCTTAGTGATTCAAGTAACATATTCATGCACAGTCCATAAAAGCTGCATGAAACTGGCATTAATGGTCACCACTTGCAATGCAAAATGTAGTGGTGGGGGTCAGATGTAATGCCATTCTTGTGACAGGTAGACTCAGGACAGATTAAGATAGACTGACCTGGGTGTACACGCAGGACAAATTAGGATGGACTGACCTCAGTAATGGAAATCAACTCATAAGACATGGAGTGTCACTTCATGTCTCATAGGTTCATAAGTAAGTACTAGGATAGCAAACCATTTTAAACTTAGCCAACTTCTCTTTTGGGACTTGAATTAACCTATCCTGTTTGGTGTTAGAGTAGGCTTATCCATCCCATAATTTATAATTCCATATTATCCCAAGTGAGAAGAAATGGGATCATACTATAATGATTTTAGGGGATCCATGTATGAGATAAAGCATTTAGAAACAGTCCTAAGGCAAGTATTCTGATATCCATCCATAGAGTCAGGTTTCATGTGAATATGGACAAGGATGACTTTTGTTTTACATGGATGCTCCAGAGTAGTGGCATCCTCTGACAGACATACCTGTTCCTCTAAACCATTCTGCTGATGCTGCAGATGAGGTTAAGATCTCCAGACCAAGTGTTTATGATGTCACTTGACTTGCTTATATGCAGTAAATCCATCAGTATTGGATTGGAGATGCCATGTATTATAGACACAAGTTACCTCTTAGCAGTCTGTAGGATACTGACTATAGTGATACAGCTTTGAGTCAGTCCATATAGAACATATTGTTTAGGCCTTGTATACTTTTATCAAGGTTATCTCTATGAGAATGCCAGTTGTTGCATGTGTTCAGCAGGATACATGCCAAAGGGAGCATTATACTCAATGGTTGGCCTAATGAGTGCTGAGTAAAGGGAGATAATGACATCTCTAGATTTAGACACAATCCCTTTGTTTAAAAGTTGCACAGTATAGAAAGATTCTCTTATGAAAAGAGACACATGTTGTTCAAAAGTTACTTCACTCTCCACATATGTTCTCAAGTCCTGAACTAAGGTAAACTCTTAGGGATGTATTGTCCATGTGGTAGCTTCCTGGATAGAGGACTTCCCAAAGGATACAGCAATGAATGTTTAGTATTTAGTTTTATTCCATGATTTCGGCATCAGTTATATGTTTGGGACAAATCTTTCTGCAGGATGGTCAAGCCATTTCTTGGATTCAATGACTGCTCCTAGCCTAACTTAATCAGACAGAGCGCGTCAGTTTTGGCTTTTACTAAAGAGAAGTAAATGTCAAACAGGGGAGGTTGCAGCACTGAACCCTGGGGACTTCAATAGTGACTGGTTTCCTTGTAGAGGTAGTTTTCCTTTTTTGATCCTCTGCATCCTACCTGTGAGCCAACTGTCAATCCAACAGGGTGTGTAGACATTTAATCACAGTTTATTTTGCTTCCAATGATTGGCCTCATGAGAGCAGATTAAAATGGACAAAAACCCACTACACATCAGTAAGTCAAATGGCATCAGAAATACTTGTTCTGGGGATCTAAACCTCCACTATGCCTGAGTGGGGGATTTTGCCAAAATGTCAGTGCTGTGGAAGGAGCCAGAACTTTTATGTGAGGCTGAAAATACCAGCTATATATAGTTGGTCTTACCTCCACACATACAACTGTTTTTTGAACCTGACATTGTGACTGGGGGTGTTTGTCACTCATAACCTAGAGCTACTCCCTGCTGAGATCCCAAGCTGGCTTGGGGATCTTTAGAATCCTCTGGCTGTATGCAGTACAGTTAGATTTTCTGCTAGTAGCTGACAATGTCATCTCAAATATGATTACAAGTTGCAGAAAGGAAAGGTGCAAATATATATTCCAAGTAGGCAGTCACCCTTTTTTGAGACTGCAGGTGAAGCTCTTGTTTGAGTACCATCTTCTGTGATACTTTAACACTCACATAGGGAATGATGTAAATACCTAATGGGGCATGATTGGTTGGAAAGGTCTCCCTGACCCCAATGTAAAAACTACTTATAAACTGGTGAACTATATTGGGTATGAGATAAGCAGAGGCCAAAGGACCAGCATGTGCCTTATACAGACTGACTAAAGTCCCTGTCACTATACTCAGTATTGTATAGACCTCTTAGGGGAGACTTATGCCTGGCTTACAGAGCAATCTCTGACCCAAACCTAATGAATTTGCTACACATCTGTAAATCAAACTGGACTAGAGCAACCCATGCCAGGGACCTAAATATTGTCTGCGACGTGTATAGGATGGGCTGGAGGAACAGATTTGTCTTGCAGCAACTGCCGTGTCTTTGGAGTAGGCTGCCAGTTCATGTGAAACAGAGCACCTCTATGACACTGTTCAAAAGGAACATGGACGAGTGAATGGGGCACCATAAATTCTTACTGGGGATAGCCCCCGCAACCCTCATGGACATGAGCATCTATTAATAAATACAGTCCTGTGCATTGACTAGAGTATCTATGGATTTACATTGGGATGAAATGGCTTGGCTTGAAATGACCACCGGGTCAATAGGCTAGTAATCTTCTATGATCCTATGATCCGATGAGCACTTTAGTCATATTATCATTGGTTCACAGATATATATACTTGGCTAACAACCACAGGGTTCTTTATAAATGTGAAGATATGTGAAGGCTGCCAGCCTAGCTAGATAGAATTTTGTAGATAATTCTATGTCTTTGTAAATATTAATAAAAGCCATAGGCTTGTTCTCTTAAGTGTGAGAAGACTGTTGTTGAACTGCAAAAATGTAACAACAGTGCACTCTGCTGTAAGAAAGTTGATAAGTCAAGCATTTTATGACTGTTTGATCTCAGGGCTCATACCCGTGGTGTCTGAACCAGCAGATTCTTTCTATTGTTTTAAGAGGGTCTACTTTAGAACAGAGAATGATCAGATGATCGAACGCTGTCACATCTACCCCTAAATGTCGAACCGGCAAAACAGCAAATGGCTGGAACGGTGATTTTTTTTCCCAGGGAAAAAAATTGCTGGGCCATTGTCCGGGTTGTGCCATTTCCTCCACTGTAGTGCAATCTTGGAGTTGGTATATTTAAGTAGGGGAGGTGAGGGGACACAGACCGCCACATGGGGGGGCGAGCCCCCCACTTTATTTAGTGTTTAGTATTTTTTTTTTTTTTTTAGGACCATGGGAAAAAAATTGCTGTTCCAGCCATTCGCTGTTTTGGCAATTCAATGTTTAGAGGTTGAAATAACATCGTTCGATCATTTGATCATTCGTTGTTATAATATAGACCCTTTTGAGACCAGAGTTAATTGCTAGATTTTGCATATATAATGTCTTTAATTGCTGTCGTTTCCTGACCAGGTACAAGCTTACTAAGAAATGTAAATGTAGAGTTTTTGTTAGCCTGGGAAACCAGAGAATTGTTAAGAATGATGTAATCTAAAATGAGTCAGCAGGATGTATTATCAGTTTAAAGGACTTTCTCAGAGACATAGAGAAGGCACTTTGGATTTTGTCTAAAGCTGACAACAACTCACCAATATTCTGCTTTTGCTCTATATGTAAGTTTATTTAGAACTGTGGTTGTTCTTAGAGATAGATAGAAAATTGTAAGTTTAGTCTAGCTGTTTTCTCTATTGATGTCAGAACTACTCTACTGTATTATTTTAACCATTTTCCTGTGATCTCTGAGCTCTTAACTAGCACTGTGTAGTAAGAAGTATTGTCTTGTGTTTTTATTATTTATTATTAAATATTTTAAACCTTTCAACTGTAGCTGTTTTGTGTAGAGATAATTTAAGTTCTAGAGTACATTGTACATAGATAGTGATACTGTCCAAGCCACTCCAATGGCTTTAGCCCTGGGTCACATTTACTATTTGGATAATAATATTGCAAAGTAATAATTGGAAATCCTTTGGTAAGGGCCTTTTTAGTAGCTGATATTAGTGGTTGATGGCAGCTGGTACTAGCTTATAGACCAGCAGAAAGGGGCATAGCTGGACAACCTGTGCCAGCCATCCCCAGGAGTGTCTGTGTGCTTGTATATAACTCTTATCTCAAAGTGTGTGTGTCAGATACTTGGGTAGGGACAGGAAGCACTGGTTGGACAGAGAGCATGCTGGAGGTTTTAGCTAGACCACTAGGCTGAGATCTGTACCCTATAGCTGTGCCAGTAGAGAGTCTTATTGGGGATCTGGAGAGAAAGGGAGAAACCAGCTCCAGACTGACTGCGATCTCTGTGAGCTCTTAAGGGAAATTGTACTTTACTGTGTGTATACTTGTTATCCTTCCTAATGTGGACGCCCCTCACTGGTGCTAGTCGTGAGGATTGAGGCTCCTTGATTACTGGACCAGCGCACGGGCATCACATATTAATTGTTAAGCAGTGGTGGGATTTCTACACCACATATTAATTGGTTGGCAATTGGATTGTAGTGGTGTGGACAGTGAATTCATGTAGCTTGTGTACAGTGATCACTGAAGGTGTTTTGTATTCTAAATCAGCCACACAGTGAATATTCAGAGTTCAGATCAAAATTGTTTTATTTCTTTTGTTAGCTTAGTTAGTCAGGGAGAGCAGGTAAGCATGTCAGCAGAGGAGTATGGCAAGCTGTGAAGGACCCAGTTGGCTGAGATGTGCCAGACTAAGGGACTGGTGAATGGAAACCTGACTAAGGCAGCCTGTTTTGGGCTAATTTCTAGCTCTTTTAAGTTCCCTGTATAAAAACCCGCTTTGGCGCGATTTTGCGCATAGCACAGCATCAGGCAGCACCGCTTAACCAGGCTTAAACAATTCTCGGCTCCACAAAGTCTGCTTTTTCCCTTAGATCTGCTCTATTCTCTCAAGTAAAGACCTATTCTCAACCTACAACCTAGCACTGCTCTTACAAGCAATTATATAAGTTAGCAATAATAAACGAATAGCACTACCTCCTCATATACTCCCTTGGAGTACTCGTCCCCTATTGGTCCTTTTTGTCAGCCATAAAGGAGTTACTTATAATTTACCGGCATGCCCAAAGGTCAGTTGCTAGTTTCCTCTCCAGTCCAGCTGGTGAATCTGGGAATCCTGAGGCAATGTTCCAACTGCCTCATGTACACAGACAACCCTCTCCTCCTCCCAACAAGTACTAATATATGCGGCAGATGCAACCATATAGCCAAATTGGAGGCTAAACTCTCTCAACGCAGTACTGGTGCAGCCAGTCAGGAGGAGAAGATAACCATACACACCACAAATCCAGTCGCACATAGACCTACCACATCATCAAACCAAACACATAAACACACTAAAACATACTCGGAGGCTCTAAATACAAATCTGCCTAAGCAGCAGAGACCTCCAAAGCAGACATCCAAGCAACCTCTACCACAAAACAAAATTAGTGAAACACATACTTCACATAATCAGTGTGCCAAACAGTCACAGCCCTTAAGGCCAAACAACACACCTGATACACTTGTAATAGGTGACTCTATTGTCAGGCACACTGATGTCCCACTCACCAGGCTGAACAAGGAGAAGGTCACGGTGAGCTGCCTGTCGGGTGCCAGGATCCGCCACATAACACAAGCACTCAGGTCACTCCAAAGCAAGTACAAATATGACTCTGTCATTGTCCATGCTGATGTGAATGACCTGAGACGTACCTCCCTGGACTACATGAAAAGAGACATAGAGGAGCTCTCAGATCATGTAGCCCAGACAGGTATGACCCTGACTTTGAGTAGCATCTTACCCTCACCAAAAATGATGCCACAGTATAAAGAAAAAATGATAAATTTTAACAATTGGCTAAAGTTCTGGTGTCATTCAAAGGGGATCCAGTGTCTGTCAGCCTGGGATGACATGCTCGACAAGCCACGTTGCTTCACTAGGGACGGCTTGTACCTGTCACCTCTGGGCTTTCGGATACTGGCAAAGGCTCTTGCCACCCCAATAGTGCCTTTTTTAGGCAAGGCTCAAAAGACAAACCCACCTCCATAGACAACACAAGGAAAAATAAACTAAGGGTAATGCTACTCAACGCCAGAAGTCTAAACCTCAAAATGCAAGCACTCAAAGCTCTCTTCAGCATGGAGAATATCGATGTCTGTGCAGTAACAGAGACCTGGTTCAAGGCTCCCGAGGGCACCCCAGCACTACCAGGCTATACCTCATACCATGCTTTTCGGCCCCAAAACTCGGACCGAACCACAAAAGGAGGGGAGTATCCATATTCATCAAGGATACCCACACCTCCAGGTTATTGGCACTGCACGAAGCATTGGAAACCATCCATGTGCAACTAACAGTGGGTAAAACTGCCTTTCAGTTTGCAGCCAACTACAGACCACCATCCCAGACTCTGGAACCTCACATGGCTCTCCTGAGAACACTGGAGAATATGAAGGTCTCTCCAAACACCTTTATATTGGATGACTTCAACTACCCTAACATAGACTGGGAGCACTACTCAAGCCCCAACAACCTAGCCCAGAGGTTCCTAGAATTTATAAACTCAAATGCTATGGAACAACTGGTCACCATGCCCACAAAAGGGGAAAACATACTGGACCTGATCATCACAAACATGGGGACTCTATGCTCTGCACCAGAGGTACACCCCTCATTGGTAAGATCAGACCACAAATTAATCTCGCTGGACATCCACATCCTGACCCCACCAACACTCCAAAAAACCACAGTAAAAAATTTCTCCAAAGCTAGTTTCACACTTCTCAAAACCAAGGTGAATTCACTCAAAGCCCCCGGGCCAGTGGAAACTATGGCCCAAACTGCAGAATCCTTTATAAATGCATTCTATGGACATCTTCAGCAATGCATGCATCATGCAATCCCAAATAAAACCAAGACCCAATCCTCCAAAGGCAAGCGTCCTGTCTGGTGGACCACTGCCATAAATAAGCTATACAACAAAAGGAGGAAGCTACTGCAGGATAGAGCAAAATCCCTCAATAAGAAAGCATCACTGATCAGTACTAGCAAAAGACTACAGTCCCTCATAAAATCTTCCAAGGCCAGCTTCGAGAGAAAAATTGCACAAGACACTAAAGATAACCACAATGCCTTCTTTAGTTATGTTAGAAACCTAGGTGGCAACTCCCAGATATGTTCGGAGTTAGTCCAAAATGACAAAAAAATACACTGAACCCACAGACATTGCCAACATCCTGGCAGATAGGCTCAGTGCAAATTACTCCCCCCCTTCCCCCAAAAGAGCAAATATCTATCCCAGCAGAGAGTTGTCCCCCTGTCATCTCAGATGATCAGGTGGGAGCTGCCCTCTGAAAAGCAAAAAACACAGCATCAATGGGACTGGACGGTGTCCCGGGCTGCATCCTACAGGAGCTCCAAGAAGAGCTAAAACCTCATATTAGGTTACTGTTCAATCTCAGCCTTGGTACAGGATATGTACCCAAGGAATGGCGTACTGCAACAGTGGTCCCACTTCACAAAGGTGGAGCCTCAAAAGACCCTGGAAACTATTGCCCCATAAGCCTGATTAGCCTGGTCTGCAAAGCTATGGAGCGGATCATCATGGAACTCATAAACAAAGACATTGGGGAATTACAGATGCTAGATCCTACACAATTCAGCTTTGTTAAAGGCAGATCCTACCTCTTGAACCTGGTAGACTTCTTGGAAACAGTCACCAAGGCCATAGATGAAGGGAAGGTAGTCCACACAGCCTACCTGGAACTCGCAAAAGCCTTTGACACCATACCCCACTCTGGCATCATAGATAAGCTCTCCAGCCTAAATATTAACCCGTATGTCATAAGATGGGTTGCAAACTGGCTCAAGGACAGAACCCACATGGTCAGAATTGCGGGAGCCATGTCAGACTTTAAGCCTGTTACAAGTGGCGTCCCACAGGGCTCAGTCCTGGGACCGCTCTTGTTTGGTATATATTTTTCAGAGGTACAGGCCAACACAGGAGGACTTTGGCTGACCAAGTTCGCAGATGACTGAAAACTAGGTGCCATAATCGACTCTCCAGCTGACACAGGCATCCTCCAAAAGGGTCTGACAGAGATGGACAACTGGTGCCAAAGCCATGGCCTAAAACTAAACGCCAAGAAGTGTATAGTCATTCCCTTTGGGAAAAACAAAGTGCCCACAAACTACCACATAGGTGGTAATCCATTAAGTACGGAGGAAGTAATTAGGGACCTGGGAACCCAAGTTGATAGTAATCTCTCCTTTGACAACCACGTTGCCAAATTGGTTAGAAAGACCTTCTACATAGCCCACCTTATCATGAAAGGGTTCATATCTAGATCAAGGGAGGTCATTGTGCTCCTGTACTCATCCCTCATCAGGCCCATAATTTAATACAATGCCCTGTTTGGGATGTACCTTACCCAACACCTGCAGCAACTGGAAAGACCACAAAAGTACCTCACCAAGAGGATCAAGGGTCTCAAACAGATGACCTATGCTGCCAGGTTAAAGAAACTCCAGCTCTACTCAGTTGCATACCGCCTGCTTAGAGGCGATCTGAGCCTGACGTATAAAGCCATGTCCAACCCAGAATTAATGGACATGCTCCACCTCAAAAAATCCAAATCCACTAGTGCTACATGCTCAACGGACTTGAATCTCAACACAGAAATTAATAGGACATGCTGGAGAGACAGATTTGTGACCCAGAGGCTCTCAGCCCTCTGGAATAGAATCCCAGTACATATTAGGCAGAGCCCCTCACTTACTCTCTTCAAGAGAAATCTTGACAAGTGGATGGGAGATCGTAGGTTTACCCCGGGGATCACTTCTGTGTCACTACTAGACAGAGTCACAGTAAACTAACCTAAAAAGGGCACAGTAAAACCCATTTTTAAGGGGTGGCGAAAGACAAACACACTCTGGCTAGGATGATAAATGACCTAGGGCATATAGCCTAGTATCAACCTATGAACATATGATTGCAGCTTTGGTCACAGCTGCATCAGAAAACAGCAATAAAAAGGGTAATTGGACTGTCCATGGAGATGTACAACACTCAGAGAATGGACAGCTCAACATTTCTGCAGAGGACTTAAAAATCCATCTGTAGCTAAAGAGATGAGTTGGAGGCCAGGCAGCTGGAAACATAAGTAGCAGAGAGACTGAGATGTCTACAGGCTGAGGAGAATGAGAAACTGCTATGGCTGGAAGCTGAGGAAAAGTAGAGGCAGAGGCAACATGAGAAGGAGATGCTGACTCTTCACCAGAGTCATGGAGGTAATGGGGAAGGGAGTAACTGGACCGCAGAAGCACAAAAGGTCAGTAAATTTCTTCCTCATTTTACAGAGGGGGATAATTTTAATTGTTTCATTCATATGTTTGAGAGGGTATGTAAACAGTATGATGTTGACCAAAGGCTCTGGGTACAGTTCCTGACCCTCTTACTCCATGGCAAAGCTGTAACTGTGTTGTCTAAAATTTCTCATCACAAATTTTTTGATTATACTCCTTTTAAAAATTGTCTGTTAGAATTTTGTAAGCTATCAGCTGAAACTTATAGGAAGAAGTTTTGTGAGCATAGACACAAGGCAGATGAAAGTGTGTATGACTATGTTGCTGAACTGAGCACTTATTTTCATAGGTGGGTGAGTGGATGTCAGGTCACCACTTTTGAAGGGCTGGCAGACATTTTGGTGAGGGAACAAGCCCTTAGCACTTTGCCTGAGAACATGAGGATCTGGTTAGCTGATAGACAATGTGCTACTTCAGATGAGTTGGGAAAGAAGGGAGACCTATACCTAGCAAGCAGGGCATCCCTGCACAGGAAAGGGAGCCCCAGTACTGCTCATGGACCTAAAGTAACCCATGGTGGGCAGCCCAGACTGCCCCAACAGAATCTGCCAGTAGTAGAGGAAGCCACTAGTCCAGGTACATGTCTAGACCTAGGGTTAAATGTTTTGAATGCAACCAGTGGGGCCATGTGTCATATAGATGTCCACAGAGGCAAGGTGGGGAACAAATGGTGAGAGAGCCTGTAAGCAGGAAAGAGAAAATGCCAATAGTAGGTTGTCTTGAGACAACATAGGTACTGAACTACCATCCTGCAGATGTCCTTATAGGGAAGGATTTTGATGAGGCAGTACTATGTGTTAATGCAGTTAGACGCAGTCAGGCTTTGAGACAAGCACGTGGGTCTGGTAGCCTGGGGGAGACCCAGACAGACCTCACACTTGCAGCCAGGACTGGTGAGGTGGTTATTTCAGGGAGGGAGCTATACTGTAGCAGTGAGATTGTGGGTGAGCCACATCTGCGTGTGGGTACTGATGTTCCCTTGGACAAAGTGACTGCAAAGGTAGAGGTGAGTAGCAATAACCAGACTGACAGTGAGGCACTACTGTCAAATGATGCCAGATTTCCTGTGGAAGGGGAGTTGAGAAGGTTTACAAAGAGAGAGATGAGACAGGCTCAGCTCTCAGATCCTACATTACAAGACCTGAGGCAGGTAGCTAGTGAGGCACCTGATTCTCAAGGGAAGGGGGAATCTGTATACTGGAAGAAAGGATTACTGTATAGAGAGTGGACCCCTGAGGGAGGGCTAGAAGGTGAGAGAATACAGCAGTTGGTAGTGCCTAGAGCCTACCATCTGGTACTTCTATGCATAGCCCATGACATTCTCTTTGCAGGTCATATGGGCATAAAATGTACAAAGAGATGTATTATGCAGAACTTCTACTGGCCTGGAATTTCCAGAGATGTAATAGGGTCCTGCAGGACTTGTGAGCAGTGCCAAAAGTAGGCAAGGCAGGAGCAAGGTGAGACCTCCTTTGATGCTTTTGCCTGTGATTGTGGAGCCATTTCAGAGGGTAGCTATGGGTATTGTGGGGCCTCTGAGTACCCCATGTTCCATTGGGAAAAAGTATATCCTAGTGGTAGTAGATTATACTACAAGATACCCTGAGGCAGTAGCTTTGTCCTCCATTGAGGCAGAAAAGTTGGCAAATGCTTTGTTAGAGATTTTCAGCAGGGTAGGTTTCCCAAAAGAAATACTGACTGACAGAGGTGCCAATTTCATGTCAGACCTGCTGGCTTGTCTGTGGAAGTACTATGGGGTGAAGCACCTGAAGACCACCCCCTACCATCCCCAGACTAATGATCTTATTGAGAGGTTAAACTCTACAATCAAGTCCATGCTACGGGCATTTGCAGACCAGTTTAAGAGGGAGTGGGACAAATATTTGCCCCATCTGTTGTTTGCCTGCATAGAGGTTCCCCAGGAATCTACGGGTTTTTTACCCTTTGAGTTGCTGTATGGGTATAGGGTGAGAGACTCTAGATTTAATTTGAGATGAGTGGGAAGGTGAGTGTGAATCTCACAAGGAGTCTGTTGTGTCATATGTTCTAAACATCAGGACAAGGCTCATGGAACTCATGGGCTTGCCCCAAGATAACCTGGCAGAAGCCCAACAACAAAAAAGGTCTGATATGACTGGAATGCTCGAGCTAGAGAGTATGCTGTAAGGCAGCAGGTAATGGTTCTCATCCCTGTCAGACACAACAAGCTGCAAGCAGCTTTGGAGGGACCCTACAAGGTGGTAAGAAAAGTAAGTGATGTTAACTACATGGTAGAACTGCTAGGCAGGAGGCAGGGGCACAAATTGTACCATGTTGCTGGCCTAGCTTGACTAGCTTAGTCTGTGTTTGCCCTATAATTTCTGGGCCAGCATGGGTACAGTTGGGTCTAGCTTATCAGTGAGAGTGGTAAGCATTAGACAGCCTATCTACCTCAAGAGGAGTGGTTCCTGGCCCAGAAACTGCAGCTATTGGCTGTTTGGGCAGTTTTTTTCCATCTCTTTCAACATTCTGGTTTAAAAGCCACACTTGCGCTTGTCTCCCACCTTTCATGTAACTAGCCTAGTCCAGATACAGAGTTGCAATATCCAAGACTGTTGGTAGCTTCTGAGCCCCGCAAGCTTTTCTGTGTTGGAAGAAAGCCTTCTAGCTTATCAGTGGAAGTGGCAAGCACTAGGTAGCCTGTCTACCATGAGAGGAGAGGTTTTTAGCCCAGAAATTGTAGTTTATTGACCATTTGGACAGTTTGTCTGTCTCTTTCAACTTTCTGGTTTAAAAGACCACATCTGCACTTGTTTCCCATCTTTCCTGTAACTAACCTACTGGGTAGCACTAGAAAGCCTTAAACTGATACAAGCCTTCTAGCTTAGAAGAGAGACTTTGGAGTGATTAAATATCAGTTTTCTGTACTTTCTTGCTGTACTTAACTGTTTCCCATCTAAACACAGATTTTACAGTGTTTATTGTGATTTAAAAGCTTGTTTTTTCACATATTGTACTTATATGACTGCCTGCACTTTTAAAAAGTTGCTTTTTGTTTAAGTCATTTGTTTAACTGTTGTAGGCTACACACTAAAGTGTGATAGCCTTTTCTGATCGTTTGTAGTCCTTTAAAGCTGTTTTAAGTGTATTTTGTACTGTTTTTGCCTTATCTTTTCAAAAAAACAAAAAAAAAATCCTTGTTTCCCACCTTTCTAAGCTAGTATAGTCCAGTTTTCAGGCTAGTGCTGAATTCAGGCCTGTGATACTAGTTTCTGAGTTGCCCATAACTTACTTGGATAGAAGGAAGTTTCTCTGTTCACCTGTGAGAGAGGGGAGCTTTGAGCAACCTCTCTGTCCCTGGAGGAGTGCTTCCTGCCCAGAAGTTAGTAGTTTATTGGCCATTTTGGGCTAATTTATATCTCTTTCATTTCCCCTACTATAAAAACAGCATTTGCATGGTTTTGCGCACTGGGCAGTGCTGGTTAGCTATGGTTAAATTATTCCCGGCTCCACTAAGTCTCCTCTTCAGTTTTCCCTTGAAACTAGTCTAACTCTCAACCTAAGCACTCAAAAAGCATCTTACAGCCCAGCACTTACTCAGACCTAATAGCAAGCACTAATATACCCTGACACTGAATGCCCAGCAGAGCAAGGCTCTTTATTCACCCCTCACCAACCAAGCAACTAAGAAGCTCACCCTACTATTCAGGAATGACCAAAGGGCAACTTCAGGTGCACTCTCCAGTCCAGCTGGAGAATCTGGGTATCCTGAAGCAATGTTGCAACTGCCTCATATACAGAGACAACCCTCTCCTCCTACCGCAAAACACTAACATATGTGAGAGATGCAATTATACAGCCAAACTGGAAGCTAAGCTGTCTCCATCCAAGACTGGAACAGACAGTCAAGAGGAGAAGGTTAACAATTGCACCACACCTCCAGCCGCACACAGACCTACTAAAACAGCACTGGCAAAAAATACACATAAATACACAAAATCATACTCGGAGGCTCTAAATAAAAACCTGCAAAAGCATCAGAGACCTCCAAAGCAGACACCCAAACAACCTGCACCTTCCGTCACAAACTAGACAACACATAAAACACAAAATCAGTGTGCCGCACAATCACAGCCCTTATAGCGAAATAACATACCTAACACACTAGTAATAGGTGACTCTATAGTCAGGCACACTGACGTCCCACTCACTAGGCTGGACAAGCAGAAGGTTACTGTTAGCTGCCTGTTGGGAGCCAGAATCTGCCACATAACACAAGCACTCAGGTCACTCCAGAAAAAGTACAAATATAACTCTGTCATTGTTCATGTTGGTGTGAATGACCTGAGACGTACCTCCCTGGACTACATGAAAAGAGACATGGAAGAGCTCTCTGATCATGCAGCCCAGGCTGGTATGACCCTGACCCTGAGTAGCATCCTGCCCTTGCCAAGAATGATACCTCAGTATAAAGAAAAAATGATCAATTTCAACAATTGGCTAAGCTTCTGGTGTCATTCAAAGGGGATCCAGTCAGCTTTACAAGAGACGGCTTGCACCTATCACCCCAAGGCTTTTGAATACTGGCCAAGGCTGAGGGTTATGCTACTCAATGCCAGGAGTTTAAATCTCAAAATGCACGCGCTCAAAGCACTCCTCAGTATGGAGAACGTCGACATCTGTCCAGTAACTGAAACCTGGTTCAAGGCTCCAGAGAGCACCCCAGCACTACTGGGCTAAAACTCATACCACAAGTTTCTGCCACAGAACACGGACCGAAACACAAAGGAGGGGCTGTATCCATATTCATCAAGGATGCCTACACCTCCAGGTTAGTGGCACAGCATGATACCTCTGAGATCATCCATGTGCAACTAACATTGGGCAAATCTGCAATGCAAATTGTGGCCTGCTACAGATCACCCTCCATGACCCATAACCACCACTCCACTTTCTGGAGACACTGGAAAACATGAAGGTCCTACCGAACACTCTGATAGTGGGTGATTTCAATTACCCTACTATTCACTGGGAAAACTACTTGAGTACAAATTCCCAGGCCCAGCGCTTCCTGGAATTCATCAACTCAAATGCCCTGGATCAGTTGGTAAACTCCGCTACAAGAGGTGAAAACGTATTGGACCTGGTCATCACCAACATGGGCAACAGGTGTTCCACACCGGAGGTCAACCCGTCACTGGTTAGATCAGACCACAAACTAATCACTCTGGATGTCAACACCCCACCACCACCCCCAACTGAGGAAACCACAGTAAAAAACTTTTCTAAAGCAAACTTCACCTTACTTAAGTCAGAGGTGATAAGTTTCACAGCCCCCACGCTAAAGGATAATGCTGCCCAAGATGCAGAAACCTTTACAAGTGCACTCTATGAGCACCTACAAGGATGCATGGATCATGCCATCCCTAGCAAAACCAAGATTCACTCCTCTAAGAGAAGCAAACCAGTTTGGTGGACCCCTGCAATAAACAGACTATACAATAGAAGGAGGAAACTAGTTCAGAAAAAAAGCAAATCCCAAGAAGGAAAGACATCCCTGATCAGTATCAGTAAGAAACTAAGGTCGCTCATGAAATAATCCAAGGCTAACTTCGAAAGAAAAATAGCCAAGGATTCAAAAGATAACCACAAAGCCTACTTTAGCTATGTTAAGAATCTAAGTGGCGACTCACAGATATGCACTGAACTAGTGCAAAATAGCACAAAATATACTGAACCTACTGATATTGCCAACATCCTGGCAGATAGATTCAGTGCAAACTTCACCCCCCTCTCACCTCCAAAAGGGCCCACAACAATACCAGAACAGTGTAGTGTCCCAAAAATCACAGACGCACAGGTGAAAACAGCCCTATCAAAAGCCAAAAACACAGCATCAATGGGACCAGACGGTGTCCCAGGCTGCATCTTGCATGGACTACAGAATGAACTAACTCCCCACCTAAACACGCTGTTCAACCTCAGCCTCTCCACAGGTTACTTGCCCATAGAATGGTGCACAGCAATGGTTATTCCTCTCCACAAAGGAGGGGCCAAAGCCTGGCTAGCCTGGTCTGCAAGGCTATGGAGCGCATCATCATGGGACTTATTAACAAAGACATTGGGAACCTCCAAACACTTGACCCGACCCAGTTCGGCTTTGTTAAGGGCAGATCACCTGGTTGACTTCTTCGAGACAGTCACCAAGGCCATAGATGAGGGAAAGGTGGTTTACACAGCCTACCTTGACCTTGCCAAGGCTTTTGACACCATTCCCCACTAGGGTATTACAGAAAAACTCACCAGCCTGAACATAAACCCCTACATCATGAGATGGGTTGCCAACTGGCTTACAGACAGAACTCACAGGGTAAGAATAGTGGGCTCCAGGTCTGACTCTAAACCAGTCACAAGTGGTGTCCCACAAGGCTCGATCCTGGGACCCCTACTGTTCAGCATATACTTCTCAGAAGTACAGGGAAACACAGGAAGACTATGGCTAACCAAGTTTGCCAATGACTGCAAACTGGGAGCCATAATTGACTCTCTGGCTGACATGGACATCCTCCAAAAGGGCTTACTGAGACGGACACCAGGTGTCAAAGTCATGGCCTCAAGCTAAATGCTAAAAAATGCATAGTCATCCCATTTGGGAAAAACAAAACACCCACGAATTACCACATAGGTGGCAGCCCCCTTAATACAGAAGAGGTAATAAGAGATCTGGGGACCCAGGTAGATAGTAATATCTCCTTTGACAATCATATTGCCAAATTAGTTAGGAAATACTTTTATGTGGCCCATCTAATTACTAAGGGGTTCACATCTAGAAATAAAGAGGTTACAGTGCCCCTCTACTTGTCACTCATTAGACCCATCATAGAGTACAATGCCCCATTTGGGATGTACCTCACAAGACAATTCCAACAGCTGGAAAAACCACAAAAGTACCTCACCAAGAGGATTACTGGCCTCAAACATATGTCCTATGTAGCTGACTGAAAAAACTCCGGCTGTACTCAGTGGCATATTGCTTACTCAGAGGTGATCTCTGCCTGACTTACAAAGCCATGTCCAGCTCAGAATTGATGGACATACTCCACCTAAAGAAATCCAAGTCACTGCGAGCCATGAGCTCTAGTGAGCTAAACCTTGCCACAACAATAAATAGAACATGCTGGAGGGTTAGATTCCTGTCACAGAGACTCCCCATGCTTTGGAACAAAATTCTGAATTACATCAGGCAGAGCCCCACACTAACACTGTTCAAGAGAAACCTTGACAAGTGGATGGGTAACAGAAAATACACCTCTGGGATCACTTCATTGGCTCTGCTTGACAGAGGATCAGTTAATTAATCAATGGGGTGGCAAAAGCTGACACACTCTGGCTAGGTTTATAAATGCCCTCAGGCAGATAGCCTAGTACCTACCTAGGAACCTATGTTAACATGATGAAACCTTACGATGATATGGAGGCCCTTGTGCTGAACATTTGCAGTGGATTGCAGGAGGAGTCCGAGGGAGATCTGGTGACTGATCTCAGTGAGGCTCGGACTGACACCTCAGTGGAAGGGGTAGTAATGTCCCAGCAGCTATCTCCTACCCAGGTTTGAGAACTCTGAGCAGTGTTACAGGAGGTTAGGGACATGTTCACTGGGAAACCAGGGTGCATCCACTTGGTGCAGCACCAGGTAGCTACAGGACCACAAAGGCCTATTAGGCAGGCCCCTTATAGGGTGCCTGAGAGAGTCAAGCAGACTCTGAGGGAGGAGATATAGGAAATGTTGGAACTAGGGTTAATTTAAGAGTCCAACAGTCACTGGGCCTCCCCAGTGATGCTGGTGCCAAAGAAGGATGGCAGCACCAGGTTCTGTGAGGACTACAGGAAATTAAATAGTCACACAGAGTCAGATGCTTACCCCATGCCTAGGACAGATGAAGTATGGGAGCAGCTGGGTGGGACTAAGTATCTTACAACCACTGATCTTACCAAGGGTTACTGACAGGTGCCCTTGACTCCCAGTGCTATAGAGACGTCAGCCTTTGTGACTCCTTTTGGCTTATACGAGTTCACAACGATGCCCTTTTGGATGAAAAATGCCCCAACAACTTTCCAGAGGCTGGTAGATCATATCCTAACTGGAGCAGGAGGATTTTCCCTTGCTTACCTAGATGATATTGCCATCTACAGCCATTCCTGGCAACAGCACCTTAAACATGTCAGGGAGGTGCTGGGCAGGCTACAGAGGGCAGGGTTGAACATTAAGCCCAGCAAATGTCAGGTGGGTATGGCAGAGGTCTCCTACCTGGGATATAGAGTGGGGAGTGGTAAGATTAGGCCAGAACCTGCCAGAGTATAAGCCATTCAGGCATGGCCTGCACCTGCTACCAAAAAGCAGGTGAGGGCATTCTTAGGGACAGCAGGATACTACAAAAAGTTTATCCCCAGTTATAGTACCATAGCTGTTCCCCTCACAGACCTGACAAGGAAGAACAGGTCAGATAATGTAGTGTGATCCACAGCATGTGAGCAGGCATTCCAGAAGCTTAAAGAAGCTTTGGAAGGACCCCCCTGTGTTAGCCAGTCCAGATTACAGCAAATAATTTGTTGTGCAGGTGGATGCTTTGAACCATGGGGTGGGGGCTGTACTTAGCCAGATTTCTTCAGAGGGAGAAGAGCACCCAGTGGTTTATCTCAGTTGCAGGCTCTAACCCAGGGAAGAATGCTATGCAGCTGTAGAAAATGAATGTCTAGCCATAGTGTGGGCACTGCAGAAACTTCAGCCTTATCTGTATGGAAGAAAATTCACTGTAATGACAGATCACAATCCCCTAACATGGTTAAACAGATCCAGCCAGCAAAATACCAAGTTGTTAAAATGGAGCCTAGGGTTGTAAGCATATGATATGTCAGTGCAGCACTGCATTGGGAGTAGCAATGCCAATGCAGATGGCCTCTCAAGACAGGGAATGGGGTAAAGTATACTCAGATAGACCTAACCCTCTCAGGCAACGTTTCTCAAGGGACACTTGAAAAACTAGCCTGAGTTCTCGGAGGGGGGGGGGTGAAGATATGTGAAGGCTGCCAGCCTAGACAGATAGAATTTTGTAGATAACTCTATGTCTTTGTAAATATTAATAAAAGCCATAGGCTTGTTCTCTTAAATGTGAGAAGACTGTATTGGATGTTGAACTGCAAAAATGTAACAACAGTGCACTCTGCTGCAAGAAAGCTGATAAGTCAAGCATTTTATGATTGTTTGATCTCAGGGCTTGGAACCATGGTGTCTTAACCAGCAGATTCTTTCTATTGTTTTGAGACCAGAGTTAATTGCTAGATTTTACATACATAATGTCTTTAATTGCTGTGGTTTCCTGACCATGTGCAAGCTTACTAAGAAATGTAAATGTAGAGTTCCTGTTAGTAGAGTTTCTGTTAGCCTGGGAACCCAGATAATTGTTAAGAATGATGTAATCTAAAATGAGTCAGTATGATGTATTATCAATTAAAAGGACTTTCTGAGAGACAGAGAGAGAGCTTTTTGGATTTTGTCTAAAGCTGACAACAACTCACCAGTACTGTGCTTTTGCTCTATATGTACAGTAAGTTTATTTAAAACTGTGATTGCACTTAGATATATATAGAAAATAGTAAGCTTAGTCTAGCTGTTTTCTGTATTGATGTCAGAACTATTCTACTGTATTATTTTAAACATTTTCCTGTGATCTGAGAACTCTTGACTAGCACTGTATAGTAAGAAGTATTGTCTTGTGTTTTATTATTTATTATTAAATATTTTTAAACCTTTCAATTGCGGTTGTTTTGTGTAGAGATAATTTAAACTCTAGAGTACATTGCACATATATAGTGATACAGTCTAAGCCACTCCAATAGCTTTAGCCCTAGGTCACACTTACTATTTTGATAATAATATTGCACAGTAATAATTGGACACCCTTTAGTAAGGGCCTTTTTAGTAGCTGATATTAGTGGTTGGTGGCAGCTGGTACTACCTTATGGACTGGCAGGAAGGGACATAGCTGGAGAACATGTGCCAGCCTTCCCCAGGAGTGTCTGTGTGGTTGTATATAACTCCCATCTCAAAGTGTGTGTAAAGTATACTCAGATAGACCTAACCCTCTCAGGCAACGTTTCTCAAGGGACACTTGAAAAACTAGCCTGAGTTCTCGGAGGGGGGGGTGAAGATATGTGAAGGCTGCCAGCCTAGATAGATAGAATTTTGTAGATAACTCTATGTCTTTGTAAATATTAATAAAAGCCATAGGCTTGTTCTCTTAAATGTGAGAAGACTGTATTGGATGTTGAACTGCAAAAATGTAACAACAGTGCACTCTGCTGCAAGAAAGCTGATAAGTCAAGCATTTTATGATTGTTTGATCTCAGGGCTTGGAACCATGGTGTCTTAACCAGCAGATTCTTTCTATTGTTTTGAGACCAGAGTTAATTGCTAGATTTTACATACTTAATGTCTTTAATTGCTGTGGTTTCCTGACCATGTGCAAGCTTACTAAGAAATGTAAATGTAGAGTTCCTGTTAGTAGAGTTTCTGTTAGCCTGGGAACCCAGATAATTGTTAAGAATGATGTAATCTAAAATGAGTCAGTATGATGTATTATCAATTAAAAGGACTTTCTGAGAGACAGAGAGAGAGAGCTTTTTGGATTTTGTCTAAAGCTGACAACAACTCACCAGTACTGTGCTTTTGCTCTATATGTACAGTAAGTTTATTTAAAACTGTGATTGCACTTAGATATATATAGAAAATAGTAAGCTTAGTCTAGCTGTTTTCTGTATCGATGTCAGAACTATTCTACTGTATTATTTTAAACATTTTCCTGTGATCTGAGAACTCTTGACTAGCACTGTATAGTAAGAAGTATTGTCTTGTGTTTTTATTATTTATTATTAAATATTTTTAAACCTTTCAATTGCGGTTGTTTTGTGTAGAGATAATTTAAACTCTAGAGTACATTGCACATATATAGTGATACAGTCTAAGCCACTCCAATAGCTTTAGCCCTAGGTCACACTTACTATTTTGATAATAATATTGCACAGTAATAATTGGACACCCTTTAGTAAGGGCCTTTTTAGTAGCTGATATTAGTGGTTGGTGGCAGCTGGTACTACCTTATGGACTGGCAGGAAGGGACATAGCAGGAGAACATGTGCCAGCCTTCCCCAGGAGTGTCTGTGTGGTTGTATATAACTCCCATCTCAAAGTGTGTGTGTATCATGTACTTGGGCAGGAACACGAAGCACTGGTTGGACAGAGAGGGTGCTAGAGATTTTAGCTTGACCACTAGGCTGTGATCTGGACCCTATAGCTGTGCCAGTGGGGAGTCTTATTGAGGATCTGAAGAGAAAGGGAGAAACCAGCCTTAGACTGACTGTGCTCTCTGTGTGCTCTTAAAGGAAATTGTACTTTACGGTGTGTGTACTTGTTATCCTTTCCAATGTGGACGCCCTTCACTGTTGTTAGCGGTGAGGATTGAGGCTCCTAGATTACTGGGCCAGTGCATGAACATTACAATAAGCCTTTCCATGCATCACAAATTTACCAAACAAGTTTTGGTGCCCTAAAGGTTATTTTAAGGGGTATATCCAAGCTAGGGCATGGGAGATCAAGCATTTACAGACTGCCTCTGTCCATTAAAATCATAGGCGCCAGACTGGTGTTGAATTTCCAGTTTCCCATCCATTGGCACAGGTTATGCATGAAAAGGGTTAGGGAAAAACTCTGCTTCACAATGAAGCCTGTTCCAAAGAAGGGCTATTCTCTGAGACACATAGCTGTCCCTACACCTTATCCTATTTATGTCATAAGTAAGCTTATATCTCTGTATTGGATAGTTCTGATGCTGTTCACTTTGTGGATATGCAAAAGGTCCATCAGAGTGGGTTCCAATGATATCTTCTATGCCAGGCATAGATTGCCTCTCAAAAGTCTACAGGAGACAGAGTATTGGGATAGGACTTTGGGGCAATCTGCACAGGACATGTTGCTCATGTCTTGTATTCTTTTTGTGAGGAATTTCTGTGGACACTCAAATTATTGCAGGTGTATGGTCAGGTATCTAGCGAAGGGGATGTTATACTCAATGATGGGCCTGATAAGGGCCAAATACAGTGGAAGGATGACTTCCTTAGACCTAAATACCATGCCACTGCTTATAAATTGAACAGCATGGAATGATTTCCTTATTACGTTAGACACGTTAGTTGAAAGCCAGGTTGCTGTCTACATACATTCCTAAATCCCTAACTACTAGGCCTACTGTTATGGGTATATAATCAATGAGGTAGTTTTCTGGGGTAGCTGACTTCCCAAAAGGCACTTTTATGCATATATTGGCAATGAGTTTTAAACCATGGCTCTGGCATCAGTAATGTGTCTGTGTTAACCCTTCCTGAAGGATAGTGTTAATTCTATGACATTTCCTAGTTTGCAAGCATCTACAATCTTGGTCATCTTGAGGCCCTTGATATTGACCTTGAACTCCGAGAATTATGCCAAAAAAGCATACCCAGCCCAAAGTCCTGAGAGATTCCACTGGTGACTGGACTCTGTGGAAATGTACTCCCCTATCCTTACTAAGTCCTATCTGAGAGCTAGATGACTATACAGTGCATGACATAAGGGTTTATGCCTAATTCCATGAGTTTGTTTCCAATGTCTGAGTGGGATATTGTATAAAATACCTTAACCAGTTCAATGAAGTCAGTGTGTACTATCTTGCCTTCATCCATTGCCTTGGTAACCTTCTTGAAGAAGTCCACCAGGTTGAATAAGCACGATCTCCTGTTGATGAAACCAAAATGGCTTGGATCCTGTGCCTAAAGGTTTCCTATGTCATTATTAATCAATTCCATAACACTTCTTTCCATGGCTTTGCAAATGAGACTAGTCAGACCTATGGGTCTGTAGTTACAAGGGTCTGATGATTGCCTGCACTTGTGAAGGGATGACCATTGCAGTTCTCAATTTGCATGGCACAAAGCCTGTCTGTAGACTATGGTTAAATAGTGACTCCAGTGGTCTAGATAGGTCATGTTTCATGCTGTTCAGGTGGCATCCTTGGATGTTATCAGGGCCCATAAATGCTGTGTTCTTGGCTTTGGAGAGTGCATCTAGGACCTGCTCCCTAGTGATAGTTGGAGGGCAGTTATATTTGATGGCATTTCCTTGGGGAGGGTATATTGGAGCTGAATTTATTGGCCAGTAGATTTGCTATATCTTCCAGCTCTATGTAGGTGGCTCCATTTACAATTAGTTCTGAACACTGTTGTGTACTGACTTTGAGGTTATGGGCATAGCTAGAGAAATCCTTATAATTATCTTTGGCCTGGGAGGCTATTTTACTTCAAAAATGGCTTTGGTAGATTTAATTTGCCCTCTGGGCTGTTTGTTTTGATTGACTAGAGAGTTTTTTTATCCTTCTGAGCATTGTAGTTTCCAATTTGTGCTATGGCTTTCTTCCTTTTGTTGTACAACCTATTAATGTTTGGATTCCACCAGGGTGGTTTGTTTTTTAAGTTTGTTCTGAGTTTATTTCTGGTAGACACATGTTTCTATGCATCTATTAACATGATTATATAGGGTTTCTGTGAACAACTGTGTACAGGAAATTGTGTTCCTATGGTTTGGAGGGCTAGAAATTTTGTCAGGATATCAATTATAGGAAGTTTGTCTTAGAATAGTTCCTAAATGTTACTAGGTTAGCTGGGGTCCTGGGTTGACTTGTGTTCTGGATACTTGTATTAGGTTTGGGTCAAAGTTGTAAACTGATCTACAACTGCGAATTAGGTCAGATAACTGGGATTGGGACTATACATAACCAGTAAATCTAAGCATTTAGTAATGGCATCTTGGTAACACCAAACAGATATTTCTGTGTAGAATGAGTTTAACTTCCAACACCAGAAGAACTTCTCAATACCATAGAATTTAATTGAACATGTTTAGGACCACAGAAGCTGAATCATCAGCAATCAGTTTGGGCCAAATGATGGTCAGTACTTGACATCTTGGCAAACCTAGGGCACATTAGTGGACAACAGTGGTGGGGGAGGACATCAAGTAAAAGAAAGAAACCTTCAGAGCAGAGATAGTAGAAAGTCTATGGATCTGACTGATGGGGATGAAGTTTCACTAAGGCCATGGAGAATGGCCTTTTCGTTGGCCTCAAAAAATTTATGGCAAACTCCACTAACTTGGAGTGGGAAAGCTGTGACATTGCCTACACTGTTCTCAATAAGGGAGAGGAAATTATGAAGATGAATGCAATTATTGCTAGGAGGTGGAAGACACAACCCAAAGTCCTTCTGAATATAGTAGACACACTCTTCTTTGATGAGTTAGTACAAAAAGTGTTTGTTGGACTGGACCTGTTTTTGCAGATGAGGTCTTTGCAATGATTATACATTTCTATTATGATAAGACTGGGAATAGATGAAATCCAGCCAGAAATGCTGAACAGTATTTGGGTGCTAATGTTTATGAGACATTTCAATGTTATATGGACAGTGGGGACAGCATTTATTTTATTTTATTTTATTTTATGTATTTATCTATTTATTTATTCATTCATTCATTTGACATTTGTTGACCGGGAAAGTTCAACTGAGCTAGTGATCTTTTCAGCGGAAGCTAGGGGAGGAAAGCTCCACAGAAGAACAAAACAATGTTACGTACATAGCATGAGTGAGAACAACACAGAGTGAATATAGTTTGGTATTTAAGAAGGTTATGTAAGTGTAAGCAACAGAAATAAATGCACACAATCAGAGAAAGTAAAATACATTAGAATAAAATGCACACAGTCTAAAAAGTATAAACATTTGAGTTCAGATGCAAAATAAGGTAAGTTAAGTATGTAGGTATATGCATTTCTCAAAGGCAGGTTGGATAAAATTCGGCATAATGCTGGTTAGTTGTAGAAGTAAAAGGAGTAGTTGTAAACATAGTAGGTTAATGCTGGTTAGTTGTAGACGCAGAAGGAATAGTTGAAAACATAGTAGGTTTATGATAAGGACAGTGTAAGATGGGTGGTAGTATGACTGGGAGAGTGTAAAAGGGGATGTAGTATGACAGGGAGAGTGTAAAAGGGGCTGTGGTATGACTGGGAGAGTGTAAGAGGGGCTGTCGTATGACAGGAAGAGTGTAAAAGGGGCTGTGGTATGACAGGGAGAGTGTAAGAGGGGCTGTAGTATGACAGGGTGATTGTAAGAGGGGCTGTGGTATGACAGGGAGAGTGTAAGAGGGGCTCTGGTATGGCAGGGAGAGGGTAGGAGGGGCTGTGGTATGACAGGGAGAGTGTAAGAGGGGCTTTAGTATGACAGGGAGAGTGTAAGAGGGGTTGTGGTATGACAGGGAAAGTGTAAGAGGGGCTGTAGTATGATAGGGAGAGTGTAAGAGGGGCTTTAGTATGATAGGGAGAGTGTAAGAGGGGCTGTGGTGTGGCAGGGAGAGTGTAAGAGGGGCTGTGGTATGACAGGGAGAGTGTAAGCGGGGCTGTGGTATGACAGGAAGAGTGTAAGAGGGGCTGTGGTATGACAGGGAGAGTGTAAGAGGGGCTGTGGTATGACAGGGAGAGTGTAAGAGGGCTGTGGTATGACAGGGAGAGTGTAAGAGGGGCTGTGGTATGACAGGGAGAGTGTAAGAGGGGCTGTGGTATGACAGGGAGAGTGTAAGAGGGGCTGTGGTATGACAGGGAGAGTGTAAGAGGGGCTGTGGTATTACAGGGAGAGTGTAAGAGGGGCTGTAGTATGACAGGGAGAGTGTAAGAGGGGCTGTAGTATGATATGGAGAGTGTAAGAGGGGCTGTGGTGTGGCAGGGTGATTGTAAGAGGGGCTGTGGTATGACAGGAAGAGTGTAAGAGGGGCTGTGGTATTACAGGGAGAGTGTAAGAGGGGCTGTGGTATTACAGGGAGAGTGTAAGAGTGGCTGTGGTATGACAGGGAGAGTGTAAGAGGGGCTGTGGTATGACAGGGAGAGTGTAAGAGGGGCTGTAGTATGACAGGGAGAGTGTAAGAGGGGCTGTGGTATGACAGGGAGAGTGTAAGAGGGGCTGTGGTATTACAGGGAGAGTGTAAGAGTGGCTGTGGTATGACAGGGAGAGTGTAAGAGGGGCTGTGGTATGACAGGGAGAGTGTAAGAGGGGCTGTGGTATGACAGGGAGAGTGTAAGAGGGGCTGTAGTATGACAGGGAGAGGGTAAGAGGGGCTATAGTATGACAGGGAGAGGGTTAGAGGGGCTGTAGTATGACAGGGAGAGGGTAAGAGGGGCTATAGTATGACAGGGAGAGTGTAAGAGGGGCTGTAGTATGACAGGGAGAGGGTTAGAGGGGCTGTAGTATTTCAGGGAGAGGGTAAGAGGGGCTATAGTATGACAGGGAGAGTGTAAGAGGGGCTGTAGTATGACAGGGAGAGTGTAAGAGGGGCTGTGGTATGACAGGGAGAGTGTAAGAGGGGCTGTGGTATGACAGGGAGAGTGTAAGAGGGGCTGTAGTATGACAGGGAGAGGGTAAGAGGGGCTGTGGTATGACAGGGAGAGGGTAAGAGGGGCTGTGGTAGAGAGGTTGTGAGAAGTAGTACCAGAGGGCAGTTAGGATAGGAGTGACGGGTGTTTATGAAGGAGGGTCATTTAGAGTGAACTTTTTACCGTGATAGGTGTTCTTTTAGAGCTTGTAGATTTCCAAATGTTGTTGGTCAGAGCTTCTAAGTGTTCTTTAACACTTAATTTCTGGTCTGACAAACTTTAATGGTTGTTAGATTAATGCAAATGAAATAGTTACAGTGAACTACATGACAGGTGGTACAAATTTTAAAAACTTCAGTTTAAGGGATGACCATTGCAGTTTTCCATTCACTTGGCATTAAGCCTGTCTTGAGGCTATGGTTAAATAGTTACTTCAGTGGTCCGGATAAGTCATGTTTCATGCTGTTTAGGTGATATCTTGGGATATTATCTGAGCCCATCAATGAGGTGTTCTCCTGATGTTATGTAGTGACAGAACTTGTGGCATAGTTGCAAAACTGAAAATATACATCTTCAGAAGAAATGTATTTAATTGGAAGATGTGTCTGGATGTGCAAAAGTATAATTCTTAGTGGAAATATGCTCTAATTGAAAGAAACAAAAGTCTGTGACTGCAATGCACCTTAGCAGAACAAGGAACTTTGGATCCAGAAATTTGATTTATTCATCCATGCCAAATGATTTGCTTAGAAGAACAGATACAGTGTACTACCTGTCTGTGTCACTTCTGAAAAAGAGTTAAAGGTACTGAATACATCTGCTTTTCTAGAAGAAGACAAAGAAAATAACAGCACTTAAACAATTTACTCGGAGCCTACAAAGAACTAGCAATTTGTTCCTTATTTGTTTTTGCAGAGATTCAAGGTCTAACAGCACCTATACATGTTTATTTTACTGTGCTAAAGAATGGCACCAAATATTTAAAATTTGGTGAGCTGTCTGATACACTTCTGAGAGCTGCTGCAGTTTGTGGTAAAGTAAATTATCAACAAGCAGCAATCTATTGAGAGAAACAGACCTACTCTGCTTGACAGATAAGGGAGGCATATTCCAGAAATGGGGTATACATTGGCTTAAGTATCTTTTATGCCACTTGGTGCTGTTGATACCTGAACTAAAGTATATCAAACTTCTGGGACAGGGTTAATACAACCCCACCACCACCACCGTAGTAATGGGTGCTAACCCTAACCATAATGCTGCCCCTTTCTCCAACCTTAACCCTACTCCTTACCGTCATTAAAACCTTCCCATAACACTGCCACTACACAAGACAGACTCAGGTACACAAGTACTCACAAACACACATAAACAACACTAAATCTAATCCCTAACCTAACCCTTCCCCTTACTGAAAATACCCTAAAATACATAAAGTCACACACACAAACACACAACAACCATCCTTCACGCATCCCCAACCATAACCCTAACTCACATGCATGCACACACACACACACACACACACACACGCACGCATGCACGCACACACACACACACACACACACACACACACACACACACACACACACACATGCACACACACACAATCACACACACACACACACACACACACACACACACACACACACACACACACACACACACCAAGTCTAAACCTCCAATCCCACGTACCTGTATCAACATTGTGTATACAGGCTCTGGTCTTGTGACCAGTCAGTACAGAGCAGGACAGTCCAAGCAAGATGCTATCATACTGCAGTTGGTGAAGGATTTTTCACTGGCATAATCTCCACCCCATCTTGTACTGAAACATGCACATGGGCTGTGTGGCCCAAGAGATGTACCATGAAGACACGCCTACCAGACCATACTTACCGCATCTCTCTAGCTTCCCCACCAAAATACAGCAATCCTATCCTGAACCTCAGCCTTTACCATTGGTCCATGAGAGGATCCATCCACTCAGCCCCAGCCTTCACCATTGGTCCATGAGAGGATCCATCCACTCAGCCCCAGCCTTCACCATTGGTCCATGAGAGGATCCATCCACTCAGCCCCAGCCTTCACCATTGGTCCATGACAGGATCCACCCAGCAGTGCCCATCCTGGTTTCATCATGCTGTCAAGCTTTCCATGCCATTAATTGAACCCAAATTGCTTGTGTCTTAGTCAGGGCTTTATTCCTCTACTCCACCAGTGCAGTTAAAGGTTTTATTTATTTTAAGTAAATCTTGCCAAGATAATTAAACCTTGTCAACTGCTTAGCTGTTTTGGTCTGTAGTAAAACATATTATTTTCTTTTATTCATTTGTTAGCTAGGTATACCAGTCAGCTAGTCATTCCTGCGTCCTTTTCAGCTTCAAAACAGGTCATAAGGGAGAGGAAAATGTAACAAATTAATAGACAGATAGATAGGTACATAAATACATGGATAGATACATTGATAGATATTGAAATAAACCAGTCATGCAGCACATTTTTTTTTCAGAGGAAAAAAAAAAGTACACAATAAAAGCCATGAAGACACAGAGAGAAAAATATAAACTCCATAAAGTGACCAGATGTCACAAATGAGCGCTTGATCACAGAACTGTGAAGCAGAGATCTTCCTACTGACCAGTGTGCTCTCCTAATTATACCGCAATGACAACACTCCTTTTGGTAGACACATTATTGGTAAATCCTATACCAACCAGTTTCATTTGTAATCTGTCCCAGAGAGCATGGGATGCAATCATAACAGCAGGCTGGTTGTCCTTGGTGAATTGCTTTTCTGTATCCTGGGTCGCATGTTTCACTGCACACTGAACGTGGTACCTAAATAGATATTGATAAACATTATATTATCAGTATACCTACATTTTTAAATGGTTTTCTGTTAATGGCATTTACTTAGTATTATATAATAAACTCCAGCATGTTGCCCACTATACATTAAAACCAGCAGTAAGATACCATATTATAGTTGTCTAAATATTTCTCTTTCTGACTCATGCCGTTGTCACTGATATTTGACAAAAAAACACAAAAGCACAATACACACTTATTTCCTTTGTTTAGCAGGCATGAAAATACCTCCTGACCAAATAATCCTTACCTTTGCAATGGTTCACTGCCTGCCAGTACAGACAGATACATTGATGGCCTCCTCATTGCATAGCAGAGACTGCATGGAGGTTACCTAATCTGTAGTAATGCAGGCAGCATTACTCTAAACAGCTGTATAATACAGTTTGCAGTATAGGTTTAGGATGACAGAACACTGAGCCATCACCTAACACTCTACTGTACCCAGAGACAGAATTAGCATCAGGCAAGTATCAGCAGCAAACACGGCTGGGGTACACAATGCAACAACTTATGTGTCCTGAATCATAAGACCCAAGGATAAAAATGCTCAACAAGGCATACTATGTGCCCATAGAACATAGAGGGGCATGCTCAAGTTCCACTAAAAGGGCTATGTGTCCACATTTAGGAAACATATGAACACTACACTATCTTGGGGAGGTCCCTTTTAAGATGTATGTAATTGTAATGTACATACATACATATTCACTTGAAACTTTAGACTACCCTATTAATGGACATTCTGCCCTTCCATACTCAAAGTAATTCACTGTTTCAGTTCTGTAATCTGCAAACAGTAATGGTAGATGTGGACATCTGTACTATAGAATTGATAGTCTGATCTTTGCAGGAGTTTATAGTATGAAACACTGTTACCAAATTAAGGAATTTGGTGTGGTGAAAAGGAATGACTTAAAATAAATGTTGATGTGTATTTCCAGTCACTATGCAACTGTTTCATATTTTTGAGAATCAAGACACAATTTTGGTGCACTAGTGTTCAACACTAAAAAAGTGTGAACACTGAAGTATGAATCCTTTTTTTTTTACTAATTCAGAGACTGTTGTATCTTGGAGAATTCCCTGTAATCCGAAGAACATCAATCTTGGTGTTAGTATATAAGTGACAGAGGTATGGGGCTACAGTCCCAAATCAAGAGGTGATATCTTAGTAGACACGCAGTGAGTTTTTATTTTCAGCATTTTGTTTTAAAATGATGCATTCACTGTAACACTTAGGAGTGTGTCTAGCATGTTTGCTGTGATATGTAATTGTGTAACCATTTTTTTTTCTTGTTACAAAAAAAAGATTGAG